>NW_027253369.1:0-72838 GCF_044704955.1 Pristiophorus japonicus
GACCCCTCGAACACTGACCCCTCGAACACTGATCCCCCGAACACTGACCCCCCCCGAACACTGACACCCCAAGAACACTGACCCCCCCCGAACACTGACCCCCCGAACACTGACCCCCCGAACACTGACCCCCCCGAACACTGACACCCCGAACACTGACACCCCGAACACCGACTCCCCGAACACTGACCCCCCGAACACTGACCGTCCCCGAACACTGACCCCCTCGAACACTGACCCCCGAACACTGACCCCCCGAATACTGACCCCCCCCGAACACTGACCCCCCCCAAACATTGACTCCCAAACACTGACCCCCTCCGAACAATGAACCCCCGAACACTGACCACCCCGAACACTGACCCCCGAACACTGACACCCCAAGAACACTGACCCCCCGAACATTGATCCCCCGAACACTGACCCCCGAACACTGACGTCCTGAACACTGAACCCCCGAACACTGACCCCCCGAAAACTGACCCCCCGAAATCTGACCCTCCCGGACACTGATCTCCGAACACTGACCCCCCCGAACAGTGACCCCCCCGAACACTGACCCCCCCAAACACTGACCCCCACAAACACTGACCCCCCGAACACTGACCCCCCCGAACATTGACCCCCCCGAACACTGACCCCCGAACACTGACACACCGAACACTGACACCCCCCGAGCACTGACCCCCCGAACACTGACCCCCCGAACACTGACCCCCCGAACACTGACCCCCGACCACTGACCTCCCGAACTCTGACCCCCAGAACACTGACACTCTCGAACACTGACCCCCGAACACTGACCCCCGAACACTAACCCCCCCAGAACACCGACTCCCCCGAACACTGACCCCCGAACACATACCCCCCCGAACACTGACCCCCCGAACACTGACCCCCGAACATTGACCCCTCGAACTCTGACCCCCGAACACATACCCCCCCGAACACTGACCCCCCGAACACTGACCCCCGAACACATACCCCCCCGAACACTGACCCCCCCGAACACTGACCCCCCCGAACACTGACCCCCCGAACACTGACCCCCCGAACACTGACCCCCCCCGAACACTGACCCCCCGAACACTGACCCCCCGAACACTGACCCACCCGAATCCTGACCCCCCGAACACTAACCCCCCAAGAACACTGACCCCCCCGAACACTGACCCCCGAACACATACCCCCTCGAACACTGACCCCCCGAACACTGACCCCTCGAACACTGACCCCCCGAACACCGACTCCCCAGAACACTGACTCCCCCGAACACATAGCCCCCCGAACACTGACCCCCGAACACTGACACCCCGAACACTGACCCCCCGAACACTGACACCCCGAACACTGACCCCCCGAACACTGACCCCCCGAACACTGAACCCCCGAACACTGAACCCCCGAACACTGAACCCCCGAACACTGACCCCCCGAACACTGACCCCCCCGATCACTGACCCCCCCGAACACTGACCCCCCCGAACACATACATCCCCGAACACTGACACCCCGAACACTGACCCCCCCAAACACTGACCCCCCCAAACACTGACCCCCGAACACTGACCCCCCCGAACATTGACCCCCCCGAACACTGACCCCCGAACACTGACACACCGAACACTGACACCCCCCGAGCACTGACCCCCCGAACACTGACCCCCCGAACACTGACCCCCCGAACACTGACCCCCCGAACACTGACCCCCGAACACATACCCCCCCGAACACTGACCCCCCCGAACACTGACCCCCCCGAACACTGACCCCCCGAACACTGACCCCCCGAACACTGACCCCCCCCGAACACTGACCCCCCGAACACTGACCCCCCGAACACTGACCCACCCGAATCCTGACCCCCCGAACACTAACCCCCCAAGAACACTGACCCCCCCGAACACTGACCCCCGAACACATACCCCCTCGAACACTGACCCCCCGAACACTGACCCCTCGAACACTGACCCCCCGAACACCGACTCCCCAGAACACTGACTCCCCCGAACACATAGCCCCCCGAACACTGACCCCCGAACACTGACACCCCGAACACTGACCCCCCGAACACTGACACCCCGAACACTGACCCCCCGAACACTGACCCCCCGAACACTGAACCCCCGAACACTGAACCCCCGAACACTGAACCCCCGAACACTGACCCCCCGAACACTGACCCCCCCGATCACTGACCCCCCCGAACACTGACCCCCCCGAACACATACATCCCCGAACACTGACACCCCGAACACTGACCCCCCCAAACACTGACCCCCCCAAACACTGACCCCCGAACACTGACCCCCCCGAACATTGACCCCCCCGAACACTGACCCCCGAACACTGACACACCGAACACTGACACCCCCCGAGCACTGACCCCCCGAACACTGACCCCCCGAACACTGACCCCCCGAACACTGACCCCCGACCACTGACCTCCCGAACTCTGACCCCCAGAACATTGACACTCTCGAACACTGACCCCCGAACACTGACCCCCGAACACTAACCCCCCCAGAACACCGACTCCCCCGAACACTAACCCCCCCCGAACACTGACTCCCCCGAACACTGACCCCCGAACATTGACCCCTCGAACTCTGACCCCCGAACACATACCCCCCCGAACACTGACCCCCCGAACACTGACCCCCGAACATTGACCCCTCGAACTCTGACCCCCGAACACATACCCCCCCGAACACTGACCCCCCGAACACTGACCCCCGAACACTGACCCCCGAACACATACCCCCCCGAACACTGACCCCCCCGAACACTGACCCCCCGAACACTGACCCCCCGAACACTGACCCCCCGAACACTGACCCCCCCGAACACTGACCCCCGAACACTGACCCCCCGAACACTGACCCCCCGAACACTGACCCACCCGAATCCTGACCCCCCGAACACTAACCCCCCCCGAACACTGACCCACCCGAACACTGACCCCCCGAACACTGACCCCTCGAACACTGACCCCCCGAACACTGACCCCCCCGAACACTGACCCCCGAACACTGACCCCCGAACACTGACCCCCCCGAACATTGACCCCCCCGAACACTGACCCCCGAACACTGACACACCGAACACTGACACCCCCCGAGCACTGACCCCCCGAACACTGACCCCCCGAACACTGACCCCCCGAACACTGACCCCCGACCACTGACCTCCCGAACTCTGACCCCCAGAACACTGACACTCTCGAACACTGACCCCCGAACACTGACCCCCGAACACTAACCCCCCCCGAACACTGACTCCCCCGAACACTGACTCCCCCGAACACTGACCCCCGAACATTGACCCCTCGAACTCTGACCCCCGAACACATACCCCCCCGAACACTGACCCCCCGAACACTGACCCCCGAACATTGACCCCTCGAACTCTGACCCCCGAACACATACCCCCCCGAACACTGACCCCCCGAACACTGACCCCCGAACACATACCCCCCCGAACACTGACCCCCCCGAACACTGACCCCCCGAACACTGACCCCCCGAACACTGACCCCCCGAACACTGACCCCCGAACACTGACCCCCCGAACACTGACCCCCCGAACACTGACCCACCCGAATCCTGACCCCCCGAACACTAACCCCCCCCGAACACTGACCCACCCGAGCACTGACCCCCCGAACACTGACCCCTCGAACACTGACCCCCCGAACACCGACTCCCCAGAACACTAACCCCCCCCGAACACTAACCCCCCCCGAACACTGACTCCCCCGAACACTGACTCCCCCGAACACTGACCCCCCCGAACACTGACCCCCGAACACTGACACCCCGAACACTGACCCCCCGAACACTGACCCCCCGAACACTGACCCCCCCGAACACTGACCCCCCGAACACTGACCCCCCGAACACTGACCCCCCGAACACTGACCCCCCGAACACTGAACCCCCGAACACTGACCCCCGAACACTGACCCCCGAACACTGACCCCCCGAACACTGACCCCCCGAACACTGACCCCCCGAACACTGACCCCCCGAACACTGACCCCCCGAACACTGACCCCCCGAACACTGACCCCCCGAACACTGACCCCCCGAACACTGACCCCCCAACACTGACCCCCCAACACTGACCCCCCGAACACATACCCCCACGATCACTGACCCCCCCCGAACACTGACCCCCGAACACTGACCCCCCGAACACTGACACCCCCGAACACTGACCCCCCGGACACCGACCCCCCGAACACTGACCCCCCGATCACTGACCCCCCCCGAACACTGACCCCCCGGACACCGACCCCCCGAACACTGACCCCCCGAACACTGACCCCCCGAATACTGACCCCCCGAACACTGACCCCCCGAACACTGACATCCCCGAACACTGACCCCCCGAACACTGACCCCCCGAACACTGACCCCCCGAACACTGACACCCCGAACACATACATCCCCGAACACTGACCCCCGAACACTGACCCCCTGAACACTGACCCCTCGAACACTGACCCCCTGAACACTGACCCCCGAACACTGACCCCCCAAACACTGACCCCCCCGAACACTGACCCCCTGAACACTGACCCCCGAACACTGACCCCCGAACACTGACCCCCCGAACTCTGACCCTCCCGAACACTGACCCCCGAACACTGAACCCCCGAACACTGACCCCCCCGAACACTGACCCCGTGAACACTGATCCCCGAACACTGACCCCCCGAACACTGACCCCCCGAACACTGACCCCCCGAACACTGACCCCCCGAACACTGACCCCTCGAACACTGAAACCCGATCACTGACCCCCCGAACACTGACCCCCCGAACACTGACCCCCCCGAACACTGACCCCCGAACACTGACCGCCCCGAACACTGACCCCCCCTGAACACTGACTCCCCCGAACACTGACCCCCCCGAACACTGACCCCCCCGAACACATACATCCCCGAACACTGACCCCCCGAACACTGACCCCCCGAACACTGACCCCCCGAACACATACCCCCCCGATCACTGACCCCCCCCGAACACTGACCCCCCGAACACTGACCCCCCGAACACTGACCCCCCGAACACTGACCCCCCGAACACTGACCCCCCGAACACATACATCCCCGAACACTGACCCCCCGAACACTGACCCCCCGAACACTGACCCCCCGAACACTGACCCCCCGAACACTGACACCCCGAACACATACATCCCCGAACACTGACCCCCGAACACTGACCCCCTGAACACTGACCCCCTGAACACTGACCCCCCAAACACTGACCCCCCGAACACTGACCCCCGAACACTGACCCCCCGAACACTGACCCCCGAACACTGACTCCCTAGAACAGTGACCCCCCCGAACACTGACCCCCCGAACACTGACCCCCCGAACACTGACCCCCGAACACTGACCCCCGAACACTGACCCCCCGAACACTGACCCCCCGAACACTGACCCCCGAACACTGACCCCCCAAACACTGACCCCCCAAACACTGACCCCCCGAACACATACATCCCCGAACACTGACCCCCCGAACACTGACCCCCCGAACACTGACCCCCCGAACACATACATCCCCGAACACTGACCGCCCCGAACACATACGTCCCCGAACACTGACCCCCCGAACACTGACCCCCCGAACACTGACGCCCCGAACACTAACCCCCCCGAACACTGACCCCCCGAACACTGACACCCTGAACACTGACCCCCCCGAACACTGACCCCCTGAACACTGACCCCCCGAACACTGACCCCCGAACACTGACCCCCCGAACACTGACCCCTCGAACACTGACCCCCCGAACACTGACCCCCGAACACTGACACCCCGAACACTGACCCCCGAACACTGACACCCCGAACTCTGACCCCCCCGAACACTGACCCCCCCGAACACTGACCCCCCCGAACACTGACCCCCGAACACTGACCCCCGAACACTGACCCTCCCGAACACTGACCCCCCGAACACTGACCCCTCGAACAGTGAACCCCCGAACACTGACCCCTCGAACACTGACCCCCCGAACACATAGCCCCCCGAACACTGACCCCCCCGAACACTGACCCCCGAACACATATCCCCCCGAACACTAACCCCCCGAACACTGGACCCTCGAACACTGACCCCCCGAACACTGACCCCCCGAACACTGACCCCCGAACACATACCCCCCCGAACACTGACCCCCCGAACACTGACCCCTCGAACACTGACCCCCGAACACTGACCCCCGAAAACTGACCCCCGAACACATACCCCCCCGAACACTGACCCCCGAACACTGACCCCGCGAACACTGACCCGCCGAACATTAACCCCCCCCCGGACACTGACCCCCCGAACACTGACCCCCCGAACACTGACCCCCCGAACACTGACCCCCCGAACACTAACCCCCCCCCGAACACTGACACCCCCGAACACTGACCCCCCGAACACTGACCCCCGAACATTAACCCCCCCCCCGAACACTGACACCCCCGAACACTGACCCCCGAACACTGACCCCCCGAACACTGACCCCCCCGAACACTGACCCCCTGAACACTGACCCCCGAACACTGACCCCCCGAACTCTGACCCTCCCGAACACTGACCCCCGAAAACTGACCCCCCGAACACTGACCCCCCCGAACACTGACCCCCCGAACTCTGACCCTCCCGAACACTGACCCCCGAACACTGATCCCCGAACACTGACCCCCTGAACACTGACCCCCGAACACTGACCCCCCGAACTCTGACCCTCCCGAACACTGACCCCCGAACACTGATCCCCGAACACTGACCCCCCGAACACTGACCCCCCGAACACTGACCCCCCGAACACTGACCCCCCGAACACTGACCCCTCGAACACTGACCCCTCGAACACTGACCCCCCCGAACACATACATCCCCGAACACTGACCCCCCGAACACTGACCCCCCGAACACTGACCCCCCGAACACTGACCCCCCGATCACTGACCCCCCGAACACTGACCCCCCGAACACTGACCCCCCCGAACACTGACCCCCGAACACTGACCGCCCCGAACACTGACCCCCCCTGAACACTGACTCCCCCGAACACTGACCCCCCCGAACACTGACCCCCCCGAACACATACATCCCCGAACACTGACCCCCCGAACACTGACCCCCCGAACACTGACCCCCCGAACACTGACCCCCCGAACACATACCCCCCCGAACACTGACCCCCCCGAACACATACATCCCCGAACACTGACCCCCCGAACACTGACCCCGCGAACACTGACCCCCCGAACACTGACCCCCCGAACACATACCCCCCCGATCACTGACCCCCCCCGAACACTGACCCCCCGAACACTGACCCCCCGAACACTGACCCCCCGAACACTGACCCCCCGAACACTGACCCCCCGAACACTGACCCCCCGAACACTGACCCCCCGAACACTGACACCCCGAACACATACATCCCCGAACACTGACCCCCGAACACTGACCCCCTGAACACTGACCCCCTGAACACTGACCCCCCGAACACTGACCCCCCGAACACTGACCCCCCCAATCACTGACCCCCCCGAACACTGACCCCCCGAACACATACATCCCCGAACACTGACCCCCCGAACCCTGACCCCCCGAACACTGACCCCCCGAACACTGACCGCCCCGAACACTGACCCCCCGAACACTGACCCCCCGAACACTAACCCCCGAACACTGACACCCCCCGAACACTGACCGCCCCGAACACTGACCCCCCGAACACTGACCGCCCCGAACACTGACCCCCCGAACACTGACCCCCCGAACACTGACCCCCCGAACACTGACCCCCCGAACACTGACCCCCCGAACACATACATCCCCGAACACTGACCCCCCGAACACTGACCCCCCGAACACATACATCCCCGAACACTGACCGCCCCGAACACATACATCCCCGAACACTGACCCCCCGAACACTGACCCCCCGAACACTGACCCCCCGAACACTAACCCCCCCGAACACTGACCCCCCGAACACTGACCCCCGAACACTGACACCCCGAACTCTGACCCCCACGAACACTGACCCCCCCGAACACTGACCCCCCGAACACTGACCCCCGAACACTGACCCCCGAACACTGACCCTCCCGAACACTGACCCCCCGAACACTGACCCCTCGAACACTGACCCCCCGAACACTGACCCCTCGAACACTGACCCCCCGAACACATAGCCCCCCGAACACTGACCCCCCCGAACACTGACCCCCGAACACATATCCCCCCGAACACTGACCCCCCGAACACTGACCCCTCGAACACTGACCCCCCGAACACTGACCCCCCGAACACTGACCCCCGAACACATACCCCCCCGAACACTGACCCCCCGAACACTGACCCCCCGAACACTGACCCCCGAACACTGACCCCCGAACACATACCCCCCCGAACACTGACCCCCGAACACTGACCCCGCGAACACTGACCCGCCGAACATTAACCCCCCCCCCCGGACACTGACCCCCAGAACACTAACCCCCCCCGAACACTGACTCCCCCGAACACTGACCTACCCGAACCCTGACCCCCCGAACACTAACCCCCCCCGAACACTGACCCCCCGAACACTGACCCCCCGAACACTGACACCCTGAACACTGACCCCTCGAACACTGACCCCCCCGAACACTGACCCCCTGAACACTGACCCCCCCGAACACTGACCCCCTGAACACTGACCCCCCGAACACTGACCCCCCCGAACACTGACCCCCCCGAACACTGACCCCCTGAACACTGACCCCCCGAACACTGACCCCCCGAACACTGACCCCCTGAACACTGACCCCTCGAACACTGACCCCCCGAACACTGACCCCCGAACACTGACACCCCGAACACTGACCCCTGAACACTGACACCCCGAACTCTGACCCCCCCGAACACTGACCCCCCCGAACACTGACCCCCCGAACACTGACCCCCGAACACTGACCCCCGAACACTGACCCTCCCGAACACTGACCCCCCGAACACTGACCCCTCGAACACTGACCCCCCGAACACTGACCCCTCGAACACTGACCCCCCGAACACATAGCCCCCCGAACACTGACCCCCCCGAACACTGACCCCCCGAACACTGACCCCCGAACACATATCCCCCCGAACACTGACCCCCCGAACACTGACCCCTCGAACACTGACCCCCCGAACACTGACCCCCCGAACACATACCCCCCCGAACACTGACCCCCCGAACACTGACCCCCCGAACACTGACCCCTCGAACACTGACCCCCGAACACTGACCCCCGAACACATACCCCCCCGAACACTGACCCCCCGAACACTGACCCGCCGAACATTAACCCCCGCCCGGACACTGACCCCCAGAACACTAACCCCCCCCGAACACTGACTCCCCCGAACACTGACCTACCCGAACCCTGACCCCCCGAACACTGACCCCCGAACACATACCCCCCCCGAATACTGACCCACCCGAATCCTGACCCCCCGAACACTGACCCCCGAACACATACCCCCCCCGAATACTGACCCACCCGAATCCTGACCCCCCGAACACTGACCCCCCGAACACTAACCCCCCCCGAATACTGACTCCCCCGAACACTGACCCCCCGAACACTAACCCCCCGAACACTGACCCCCCCCGAACACTGACCCCCCCCGAACACTGTCCCCCCCCGAACACTGACCCCCCGAACACTGACCCCCCGAACACTGACCCCCCGAACACTAACACCCCGAACACTGACCCCCCCGAACACTGACCCCCCGAACACTGACCCCCCGAACACTAACCCCCCGAACACTGACCCCCCGAACACTGACCCCCCGAACACTGACCCCCCGAACACTGACCCCCCCGAACACTGACCCCCCGAACACTGACCCCCCGAACACTGACCCCCCGAACACTGACCCCCCCGAACACTGACCCCCCCGAACACTGATCCCCCGAACACTGACCCCCCCGAACACTAACCCCCCCCCGAACACTGACCCCCCCGAACACTGACACCCCGAACACTGACCCCTCTGAACACTGACCCCCCCGAACACTGACACCCCGAACACTGACCCCCCCGAACACTGACCCCCCCGAACACTAACCCCCCCCGAACACTGACCCCCCCGAACACTGACACCCCGAACACTGACCCCCTGAACACTGACCCCCCGAACACTGACACCCCGAACACTGACCCCCTGAACACTGACCCCCCGAACACTGACACCCCGAACACTGACACCCCGAAGACTGACCCCCCGAACACTGACCCCCCCGAACACTGACCCCCCCGAACACTGAGCCCCCGAACACTGACCCCCTGAACTCTGACCCCCCGAACTCTGACCCCCCGAACACTGACACCCCCGAACACTGACACCCCGAACACTGACACCCCGAACACTGACCCCCCGAACACTGACCCCCCGAACACTGACTCCCCCGAACACTGACCCCCGAACACTGACCCCCGAACACTGACCCCCCGAACACTGACCCCCCGAACACTGACCCCCCGAACACTGACTCCCCCGAACACTGACTCCCCCGAACACTGACCCCCCGAACACTGACCCCCGAACACTGACACACCGAACACTGACCCCCCCGAACACTGACCCCCCGAACACTGACCCCCCGAACACTGACCCCCCGAACACTGACCCCCCGAACACTGACCCCCCCGAACACTGACCCCCGAACACTGACCCCCCCGAACACTGACACACCGAACACTGACCCCCGAACACTGACACCCCGAACACTGACCCCCCGAACACTGAACCCTCGAACACTGACCCCCCGAACACTGACCCCCCGAACACTGACCCCCCGAACACTGACACACCCGAACACTGACACCCTCGAACACTGACACCCCCTAACAGTGACACCCCGAACACTGACACCCCGAACACTGACCCCCCGAACACTGACCCCCCGAACACTGACACCCCCGAACACTGACCCCCGAACACTGACCCCGCGAACACTGACCCCCCGAACTCTGACCCTCCCGAACACTGACCCCCCGAACACTGACCCCGCGAACACTGACCCCCCTAACTCTGACCCTCCCGAACACTGACCCCCCGAACACTGACCCCTCGAACACTGACCCCCCGAACACTGACCCCCCCGAACATTGACACCCGAACACTGACCCCCCGAACACTGACCCCTCGAACACTGACCCCCCGAACACTGACCCCTCGAACACTGACCCCCCGAACACTGACCCCCCGAACACTGACCCCCGAACACTGACCCCTCGAACACTGACCCCCCGAACACTGACCCCCCGAACACTGACCCCCGAACACATACCCCCCCGAACACTGACCCCCCGAACACTGACCCCCCGAACACTGACCCCTCGAACACTGACCCCCGAACACTGACCCCCGAACACATACCCCCCCGAACACTGACCCCCGAACACTGACCCCGCGAACACTGACCCCCCGAACACTAAGCCCCCCCGAACACTGACTCCCCCGAACACTGACCTACCCGAACCCTGACCCCCCGAACACTAACCCCCCCCGAACACTGAACCCCCGAACACTGACCCCCC
Source organism: Pristiophorus japonicus (assembly GCF_044704955.1). Lineage (NCBI taxonomy): Eukaryota > Metazoa > Chordata > Chondrichthyes > Pristiophoridae > Pristiophorus > Pristiophorus japonicus. The sequence goes on from NW_027253369.1 coordinate 11,612, forward strand.
GAACACTAACCCCCCCGAACACTGACCCCCCGAACACTGACACCCTGAACACTGACCCCCCCGAACACTGACCCCCTGAACACTGACCCCCCGAACACTGACCCCCCGAACACTGACCCCCCGAACACTGACCCCTCGAACACTGACCCCCCGAACACTGACCCCCGAACACTGACACCCCGAACACTGACCCCCGAACACTGACACCCCGAACTCTGACCCCCCCGAACACTTACCCCCCCGAACACTGACCCCCCGAACACTGACCCCCGAACACTGACCCCCGAACACTGACCCTCCCGAACACTGACCCCCCGAACACTGACCCCTCGAACACTGACCCCCCGAACACTGACCCCTCGAACACTGACCCCCCGAACACATAGCCCCCCGAACACTGACCCCCCCGAACACTGACCCCCCGAACACTGACCCCCGAACACATATCCCCCCGAACACTGACCCCCCGAACACTGACCCCTCGAACACTGACCCCCCGAACACTGACCCCCCGAACACATACCCCCCCGAACACTGACCCCCCGAACACTGACCCCCCGAACACTGACCCCTCGAACACTGACCCCCGAACACTGACCCCCGAACACATACCCCCCCGAACACTGACCCCCCGAACACTGACCCCGCGAACACTGACCCCCCGAACACTAACCCCCCCCGAACACTGACTCCCCCGAACACTAACCCCACCCGAATACTGACCCACCCGAATCCTGACCCCCCGAACACTGACCCCCGAACACATACCCCCCCCGAATACTGACCCACCCGAATCCTGACCCCCCGAACACTAACCCCCCCCGAACACTAACCCCCCGAACACTGACCCCCCCCGAACACTGACCCCCCCCGAACACTGTCCCCCCCCGAACACTGACCCCCCGAACACTGACACCCCGAACACTGACCCCCCGAACACTGACCCCCCGAACACTGACCCCCCGAACACTGACCCCCCCGAACACTGACCCCCCGAACACTGACCCCCCGAACACTGACCCCCCGAACACTGACCCCCCCGAACACTGACCCCCCCGAACACTGACCCCCCCGAACACTAACCCCCCCCGAACACTGACCCCCCCGAACACTGAGCCCCCGAACACTGACCCCCTGAACTCTGACCCCCCGAACTCTGACCTCCCGAACACTGACACCCCCGAACACTGACACCCCCGAACACTGACACCCCGAACACTGACCCCCCCGAACATTGACACCCGAACACTGACCCCCCGAACACTGACCTCCCGAACACTGACCCCCCGAACTCTGACCCCCCGAACTCTGACCCCCCAAACTCTGACCCCCCAAACTCTGACACCCACGAACACTGACACCCCGAACACTGACACCCCCGAACACTGACCCCCTGAACACTGACCCCCCGAACACTGACCCCCCGAACTCTGACCCCCCGAACACTGACCCCCTGAACACTGACACCCCCGAACACTGACCCCCCGAACACTGACCCCGCGAACTCTGACCCCCCTGAACACTGACACCCCCGAACACTGACCCCCCGAACACTGACCCCCGGAACACTGACCCCCCCGAACACTGACACCCCCGAACACTGACCCCCGAACACTGACCCCCCGAACACTGACCCCGCGAACTCTGACCCCCCCGAACACTGACCCCCCCGAACACTGACCCCCCCGAACACTGACCCCCCGAACTCTGACCCCCCGAACTCTGACCCCCCGAACTCTGACCCCCCGAACTCTGACCCCCCAAACTCTGACCCCCCAAACTCTGACCACCCGAACACTGACACCCACGAACACTGACACCCCCGAACACTGACAACCCCGAACACTGACCCCCCGAACACTGACCCCCCGAACACTGACCCCCCGAACTCTGACCCTCCTGAACACTGACCCTCCTGAACACTGACCCCCCCGAACACTGACCCCCCGAACACTGAACCTCCCCGAACACTGACCCCCCCGAACACTGACCACCCCCGAACACTGACCCCCCCCGAACACTGACCACCCCCGAACACTGACCCCCCGAACACTGACCCACCCGAACCCTGACCCCCCGAACACTGACCCCCCCGAACACTGACCCCCCCGAACACTGACCCCCCGAACTCTGACCCCCCGAACTCTGACCCCCCGAACTCTGACCCCCCGAACTCTGACCCCCCAAACTCTGACCGCCCGAACACTGACCCCCCCGAACACTGACACCCACGAACACTGACCCCTCGAACACTGACCCCCCGAACACTGACCCCCCGAACACTGACCCCCCGAACTCTGACCCTCCCGAACACTGACCCCCCGAACACTGACCCCTCGAACTCTGACCCTCCCGAACACTGACCCCCCGAACACTGACCCCCCGAACACTGACCCCTCGAACACTGACCCCTCGAACACTGACCCCCCGAACACTGACCCCCCCGAACATTGACACCCGAACACTGACCCCCCGAACACTGACCTCCCGAACACTGACCCTTCGAACTCTGACCCCCCGAACACTGACCCCCCAAACTCTGACCCCCCAAACTCTGACACCCACGAACACTGACACCCCCGAACACTGACCCCCTGAACACTGACCCCCCGAATACTGACCCCCCGAACTCTGACCCCCCGAACACTGACCCCCCGAACACTGACACCCCCGAACACTGACACCCCCGAACACTGACACCCCCGAACACTGACACCCCCGAACACTGACCCCCCGAACACTGACCCCCCGAACACTGACAACCCCGAACACTGACCCCCCGAACACTGACAACCCCGAACACTGACACCCCCGAACACTGACCCCCCGAACACTGACCCCCCGAACACTGACACCCCCGAACACTGACCCCCCGAACACTGACCCCCCGAACACTGACAACCCCGAACACTGACCCCCGAACACTGACCCCCCGAACACTGACCCCGCGAACACTGACCCCCCGAACACTGACCCCCCGAACACTGACCCCCTGAACACTGACCCCCCGAACACTGACCCCCCGAACACTGACAACCCCGAACACTGACACCCCCGAACACTGACCCCCCGAACACTGACCCCCCGAACACTGACACCCCCGAACACTGACCCCCCGAACACTGACCCCCCGAACACTGACAACCCCGAACACTGACCCCCGAACACTGACCCCCCGAACACTGACCCCGCGAACACTGACCTCGCGAACTCTGACCCCCCCGAACACTGACCCCCCCGAACACTGACCCCCCGAACTCTGACCCCCCGAACTCTGACCCTCCTGAACACTGACCCTCCTGAACACTGACCCCCCCGAACACTGACCCCCCGAACACTGAACCTCCCCGAACACTGACCCCCCCAAACACTGACCACCCCCGAACACTGACCCCCCCCGAACACTGACCACCCCCGAACACTGACCCCCCGAACACTGACCCACCCGAACCCTGACCCCCCGAACACTGACCCCCCCGAACACTGACCCCCCCGAACACAGACCCCCCGAACTCTGACCCCCCGAACTCTGACCCCCCGAACTCTGACCCCCCGAACTCTGACCGCCCGAACACTGACCCCCCGAACATTGACCCCCCAAACACCGACCCCCTCGAACACTGACCCCCGAACTCTGACCCCCCGAACACTGACACACCTGAACACTGACCCCCGAACACTGAACGCCCGAACACTGACCCCCCGAAAACTGACCCCCCGAAATCTGACCCTCCCGGACACTGATCCCCGAACACTGACCCCCCCGAACAGTGACCCCCCCGAACACTGACCCCCCCGAACACTGACCCCCCGAACACTGACCCCCCGAACATTGACCCCCCCGAACACTGACACCCCCGAACACTGACCCCCCGAACACTGACCCCCGAACACTGACCCCCGAACACTGACCCCCGAACACTGACCCCCCCGAACACTGACCCCCGAACACTGACCCCCCGAACAATGATCCTCCCCGAACACTGACCCTTCCCGAACACTGACCCCCCGAACACTGACCCCCCGAACACTGACCCCCCGAACACTGACCCCCCAAACACTGACCTCCCGAACTCTGACCCCCAGAACACTGACACACCCAAACACTGACCCCCGAACACTGACCCCCCGAACACTGACCCCCCGAACTCTGACCCTCCCGAACATGATCCCCGAACACTGACCCCCCCGAACACTGACCCCCGAACACTGACCCCCCGAACACTGACCCCCCCGAACATTGACCCCCCTGAACTCTGACCCCTGAACACTGAACCCCCGAACACTGACCCCCCCGAACACTGACCCCCCAAACACTGACCCCCCGAACACTGACCCCTCGAACACTGACCCCCGAACACTGACCCCCGAACACTGACCCCCGAACACTGACCCCCCGAACACTGACCCCCACCGAACACTGACCCCCGAACACTGACCCCCCGAACACTGAACCCCCAAACACTGACCCCCCGAACACTGACCCCCCGAACACTGACCCCCGAACACTGACCCCCCGAACACTGATCCCCCGAACACTGATCCCCCGAACACTGACCCCCCGAACACTGACCCCCACCGAACACTGACCCCCACCGAACACTGACCCCCGAACACTGACCCCCCGAACACTGAACCCCCAAACACTGACCCCCCGAACACTGATCCTCCGAACACTGACCCCCCAAACACTGACCCCCCCGAACACTGACCCCCGAACACTGACCTCCCGAACACTGACCTCCCGAACACTGACCCACCCGAACACTGACCCCCCCGAACACTGACGCCCCCCCGAACACTGACCCCCCGAACACTGACCCCCCGAACACTGACCCCCCGAACACTGACCCCCACCGAACACTGACCCCCGAACACTGACCCCCGAACACTGAATCCCCAAACACTGACCCCCCCGAACACTGACCCCCACCGAACACTGACCCCCCCGAACACTGAGCCCCGAACACTGACCCCCACCGAACACTGACCCCCGAACACTGACCCCCCGAACACTGACCCCCCCGAACACTGACCCCCCCGAACACTGACCCCCACCGAACACTGACCCCCGAACACTGACCCCCCCGAACACTGACCCCCGAACACTGAACCCCGAACACTGACCCCCGAACACTGACCCCCCGAACACTGACCCCCCCGAACACTGACCCCCCCGAACACTGACCCCCCCCCGAACACTGACCCCCCGAACACTGACCCCCCGAACACTGACCCCCCGAACTCTGACCCCCCGAACACTGACACCCCCGAACACTGACACCCCCGAACACTGACCCCCGAACACTGACCCCCCGAACACTGACCCCCCCGAACACTGACCCCCCCGAACACTGACCCCCCGAACACTGACCCCTCGAACACTGACCCCCCGAACACTGACCCCCCGAACACTGACCCTCCCCGAACACTGATCCCCCCGAACACTGACCCCCGAACACTGACCCCCCGAACACTGACCCCCCCAACACTGACCCCCCGAACACTGACCCCCCGAACACTGACCCCCCGAACACTGACCCCCCGAACATTGACACCCGAACACTGACCCCCCGAACACTGACCCCCCGAACACTGACCCCCCGAACACTGACACCCCCGAACACTGACCCCCCGAACACTGACCCCCCGAACACTGACCCCCCGAACACTGACCCCCCGAACTCTGACCCCCCCGAACACTGACACCCCGGGCACTGACCTCTCCCCACCCCGGACACTGACCCCCCCACCCCCCCGGTCATTGAACTCTCCCCCCCCCCCGGACACTGCCCCCCCCACAGACACTGGCCCCTCCCCCCCGGACACTGCCCCCCCCCGCCCCAACACTGACTTCCCCCCCTGGACACTGACCCCTCCCCCCCCCAGACACTGACCTCTCCCCCCCCCGGACACTGACCTCCCCCCAGACACTGCCCCCCCCCAGACACTGACCCCCCCCCCCCCGGACACTGACCCCTCCCCCCCGGACACTGACCCCTTCCCCCCAGACACTGACCTCTCCCCCCCCAGACACTGACCCCCCCCCCAGACACTGACCCCTCCCCCCCAGACACTGACCTCTCCCTCCCCAGACTCTGACCTCTCCCCCCCGGACACTGACCCCCCCCCCAGACACTGACCCCCCCCCCCCCAGACACTGACCTCCCCTCCAGACACTGACCCCCCCCACCCGGTCACTGATCCCCCCCCAGACACTGACCCCTGCCCCCCAGACACTGACCCCCCCCAGACACTGACCTCCCCCCAGACACTGACCCCTCCCCCCAGACACTGACCCCACCCCCCCAGACACTGACCCCTCCCCCCAGACACTGACCCCTCCCCCCCAGACACTGACCCCCCCCCCCAGACACTGACCCCCCCCACCCGGTCACTGATCCCCCCCAGACACTGACCCCCCCCCCCCAGACACTGACCCCTCCCCCCCGGACACTGACCCCTCCCCCCCCAGACACTGACCCCCCCCCCAGACACTGACCCCCCCCACCCGGTCACTGACACCCCCCAGACACTGACCCCCCCCAGACACTGACCCCCCCCAGACACTGACCCCCCCCCAGACACTGACCCCCCCCCACCCGGTGATCCCCCCCCAGACACTGACCCCTCCCCCCCAGACACTGACCACCCCCCCCAGACACTGACCTCTCCCCCCCCAGACTTTGACCCCCCCCAGACACTGACCCCTCCCCCCCAGACACTGACCCCTCCACCCCCAGACACTGACCCCCCCCCAGACAATGACCTCTCCCCAGACACTGACCTCTCCCCCCCCCCAGACTTTGACCCCCCCAGACACTGACCCCTCCCCCCCAGACACTGACCACCCCCCCCAGACACTGACCTCTCCCCCCCCAGACACTGACCCCCCCCAGACACTGACCCCTCCCCCCAGACACTGACCCCTCCCCCCCAGACACTGACCCCTCCCCCCAGACACTGACCCCCCCCAGACAATGACCTCTCCCCAGACACTGACCTCTCCCCCCCCCCAGACTTTGACCCCCCCAGACACTGACCTCTCCCCCCCCCAGACTTTGACCCCCCCAGACACTGACCCCTCCCCCCCAGACAATGACCCCCCCCAGACAATGACCTCTCCCCACCCCCCCCCCCGCACTGACTGATGACCCTTGCTTTGACCTTTAGGTGAGCCTGTTGGATGCCAACACAGCAGCTGGTGAAGCTGTTAGAGCTGCCTTTGAGCAGATGTATGGAGCAGAGAACGTTTTGTTCCTTCCCTGCGATGTGACGTCTGAGGCTCAGTTGAAAGGTACAGAGACAAACTTTTATCTTCACACTGTCCCCTGGCCCTGCTCAACCTGACTGGCCGGTTTGTAAACCCTTTCCTCATTCTCCCCTCTAACCCATGGACACAATGAGAAGCTGGGAGTGAGGTTTCAGGGAGCTGGCACAATCGGCATTAGGGAATGAATTCCTGCATTAATATAATGAACAAAGAGGGCGAAAAATTCAGTCGCACAACATTTGGGGCACTGACTTTTGTACTATTGAAAAATCGCTGGGTCCACCACAGTCCACCAGGAATCTCAGGGTGTTGCAGCATAGAACATCAGGAATAGGAGCAGGAGTCGGTCTCTTGGCCCCTCGAGCCTGCCCGCCATTTAATACGATCATGGCTGATCCGATCATGGACTCAGCTCCACTTCCCCGCCCGCTCCCCATAACCCTTTACTCTCTTATCGCTCAACAATCTGTCTATCCCCACCTTAAATATATTCAATAACCCAGCCTCCACAGCTCTCTGGGGCAGAGAATTCCACAGATTTACAACCCTCTGAGAGAAGAAATTCCTCCTCATCTCAAATGAGTGACCCCTTATTCTTAAACTATGCCCCCTAGTTCTACATCCCCACACAAGAGGAAACATCCTCTCTGCATCTACCCTGTCAAGCCTCCCTCAGAATCTTATAGATTTCGATAAGATCACCTCTCATTCTTATAAACTCCAATTAATAGAGGCCCAACCTGCTCAACCTTTCCTCATAAGACAACCCCTTCATCTCCGGAATCAACCGAGTGAACCCTCCCCGAGGGAGGAAAAGCAATGTGTGAGGAGGACACAAAAAAGCTGTAAAAGGACATAGACAGGCCAAGTGAGTGGGCTAAAGTTTGGCAGATGGAGTATAATGTTGGAAAGTGTGAGGTCATGCACTTAGGCAGAAAAAAAATCAAAGAGTAAGTTATTATTTAAATGGAGAAAGATTGCAAAGTGCCGCAGTACAGCGGGACCTGGGGGTACTTGTGCATGAAACACAAAAGGTTAGTATGCAGGTACAGCAAGTGATCAGGAAGGTCAATGGAATCTTTGCCTTTATTGCAAAGAGAATGGAGTATAAACACAGGGAAGTCTTGCTACAGCTATACAGTGAGGCCACACCTGGAGTACTGCGTGCAGTTTTGGTTTCCATATTTACGAAAGGATATACTTGATGTTGTGTATCTGTAAAGTATGCACTCCCGTGTTCCGCCACCAGGGAGTCATCCCCTGAAGTCCCAAGGGATCCCAGCATCCCTTGGGAGCACTGTATATAAGCCGGCCCCTAAGGCCTGTTCCTCACTCTGGAGTGTCTTATTAAAGACTGAGGTCACTGTTACTTTAACCTCCCTGTGTGCAGTCTCATCTGTGTTAGGAACACAATAACTGGTGACGAGAATACGAATCCAATGCAAAGATGCAGCAAACTGTGGGCATCCTGGAGAAGTTCTCGGAGGGTGAGGACTGGGAAGCCTATGTCGAACGGCTAGACCAGTACTTTGTAGCCAACGAGCTGGACGGAGAAGGAAGCGCTGCAAAAAGGAGAGCGGTCCTCCTCACAGTCTGCGGGGCACCGACCTACAGCCTCATGAAGAATCTTCTGGCTCTGGTGAAACCCACAGATAAGTCATATGAGGAACTGTGTACACTGGTTCGGGAGCATCTTAACCCGAGGGAGAGCGTGCTGATGGCGAGGTTCTATACGTACCAGCGATCTGAAGGTCAGGAAGTGGCGAGCTACATCGCCGAGTTAAGGCGACTTGCAGGACAATGTGAGTTTGATGGCTACCTGGAGCAAATGCTCAGAGACTTTTTTGTACTGGGCATTGGCCACGAGACCATCCTACGAAAACCTTTGACAGTAGAGACACCGACCCTCAGTAAGGTCATTGCGATAGCACAGGCGTTTATGTCCACCAGTGATAACACCAAACAAATCTCTCAGCACACAAGTGCGAGCAATGTTCAGAAATTAACTGGAACTGTGATTGTGAGCAGAAATATACAGGGCAGAAACCACGAGTCTGCAACTGCCAGCAAGCCTCAGGTGACCCAGATGACTCAGAATCCCCAACAAAGGATGAATGCAAGGCAATTCACACCTTGTTGGCGTTGTGAAGGCTTCCATTCAGCCTATTCATGCCGCTTCATAGGATATGTTTGCAAGAGCTGTGGAACAATGGGGCACCTCCAACGAGCTTGCAAACGAGCTGCAAGCTCTGCAAAACCTGCTAACCACCACGTGGCAGAGGAAGATCGGTCCATGGTGGATCAAAGCAATTTCGAGCCTCAGAGAGAGGAGGCAGATGCTGAAGTACACAGGTGCACACAATTTCGATGAAATGTCCACCTATAATGCTAAATGTAAAATTGAATGGCTTACCCGTAGCCTTGGAACTGGACACTGGCGTTAGCCAATCCATCATGAGTAAAAAAGTGTTTGAGAAACTGTGGTGCAACAAGGCACTCAGACCAGCCCTGAGCCCCATCCACACGAAACTGAGAACGTACACCAAAGAGCTTATCACTGTCCTGGGCAGCGCCATGGTCAAGTTCACCTACGAGGGCACGGTGCACAAACTGCCATTCTGGATTGTCCCGGGCGATGGCCCCACACTGCTTGGAAGGAGCTGGCTGGGCAAAATCCGCTGGAACTGGATGACATCCGAGCACTATCACATGTCGATGAGGCCTCATGTACCCAGGTTCTTAACAAATTTCCTTCCCTTTTTGAGCCAGGCATTGGAAACTTTTCCGGGGCGAAGGTGCGGATCCACTTGGTCCCAGAGGCACGACCCATTCACCACAAGGCGCGAGCGGTACCTCACATGATGAGGGAGAGAGTGGAAATCGAGCTGGACAGGCTGCAACGCGAGAGCATCATCTCCCCAGTGGAATTCAGTGAGTGGGCCAGCCCGATTGTTCCAGTACTCAAAAGTGAAGGCACGGTCAGGATTTGCGGCAATTATAAAGTAACTATTAATCGTTTCTCGCTGCAGGACCAATACCCGCTACCTAAGGTAGACGACCTATTTGCGACGCTGGCAGGAGGCAAGGCGTTCACCAAGCTCGACCTGACTTCGGCCTACATGACGCAGGAGCTGGAGGAGTCTTCGAAGGGCCTCACCTGCATCGACACGCACAAGGGACTGTTCATCTACAACAGATGCCTGTTTGGAATTCGGTCGGCTGCAGCGATCTTCCAGAGAAACATGGAGAGCCTACTCAAGTCGGTACCACACATGATGGTTTTTCAGGACGACGTATTGGTCACAGGTCGGGACACCGCCGAGCACCTACAAAACCTGGAGGAGGTCCTCCAGCGACTGGATCACGTAGGGCCGCGGCTGAAGAGGTCGAAATGCATCTTCATGGCAACAGAAGTGGAGCTTTTGGGGAGAAAGATCGCGGCGGACGGCATTCGGCCCATAGACGCCAAGACAGAGGCTATCAGGAACACGCCCAGGCCTCAGAGCGTCACGGAGCTGCGGTCGTTCCTGGGACTCCTCAACTATTTTGATAACTTCCTACTGGGGTTAAGCCTAACCCTAACCCTAACCCTTTTAGAGCCCCTACATGTGTTATTGCGCAAAGGTGAGAACTGGGAATGGGGAAAAAAAACAAGTAATTGATTTTGAGAAAGCCAGAAACATTTTATGCTCCAACAAGCTGCTTGTATTGTATAACCCGTGTAAAAGACTTGTGCTAGCATGTGATGCGTCGTCGTACGGAGTCGAGTGTGTATTACAACAAGCTAACGTTACGGGGAAGTTGCAACCTGTCGCCTATGCTTCCAGGAATTTGTCTAAGGCCGAGAGGGCCTACAGCATGATTGAGAAAGAGGCATTAGCGTGTGTGTTCAGGGTAACAAAATGCATCAGTAATTGTTTGGCCTCAAATTTGAGCTGGAAACCGATCACAAGCCCCTCATATTCCCCTGTTCGCTGAAAACAAGGGGATAAATACTAATGCCTCAGCCCGCATACAAAGGTGGGCACTCGCGCTATCAGCGTATAACTATACCATCCACCACAGGCCAGGCACCGAGAACTGTGCGGATGCTCTCAGTCGGCTACCATTGCCCACCACGGGGGTGGAAATGGCGCAGCCTGCAAACTTGTTGATGGTGGCGCAGTTGTTGATGGTCATGGAAGCGTTTGAAAATGATAAATCACCTGTCACGGCCCGCCAGACTTGGACTTGGACCAGCCAAGATCCTCTGCTGCCCCGAGTAAAAAACTGTGTACTGCATGGGAGCTGGGCCAGCATCCCCGTTGAAATGCAAGAGCTAATCAAGCCGTTCCAGCGGCGAAAGGACGAGCTGTCCATTCAGGCAGGCTGCCTGTTGTGGGGTAACCGCGTAGTGCTACCCAAAAAGGGCAGGGAGACGTTCATCTCGGATCTCCACAGCACACACCCGGGTATAGTAATGATGAAAGCGATAGCCAGATCCCACGTGTGGTGGCCCGGTATCGACTCTGACTTAGAGTCCTGTGTACAGCAATGCAGCGTGTGTGCTCAGTTGAGTAATGCGCCCAGAGAGGCACCACTAAGTTTGTGGTCCTGGCCCTCCAGACCATGGTCGAGGATCCATGTCGACTATGCGGACCCGTTTCTCGGTAAAATGTTCCTGGTGATGGTGGATGCTTTTTCAAAATGGATTGAATGTGAAATAATGTCGGGAAGCACCGCCACCGCCACCATTGAAAGCCTGAGGGCCATGTTTGCCACCCACGGCCTGCCTGACATACTGGTCAGTGACAACGGGCCATGTTTCACCAGTGCCGAATTTAAATAATTCATGACCTGCAACGGGATCAAACATGTCACCTCGGCCCCGTTTAAACCAGCCTCCAATGGGCAGGCAGAGCGGGCAGTACAAACCATCAAACAGAGCCTTAAACGAGTCACAGAAGGCTCACTCCAAACCCGCCTGTCCCGAGTACTGCTCAGCTACCGCACGAGACCCCACTCGCTCACAGGGGTGTCCCCGGCTGAGCTACTCATGAAAAGGACACTTAAAACCAGACTCTCGCTGGTTCACCCCAACCTGCATGATCAGGTAGAGAGCAGGAGGCAGCAACAAAATGTAAACGATGGTCGCGCCACTGTGTCACGGGAAATTGATCTGAATGACCCTGTGTATGTGCTAAACTATGGACATGGTCCCAAGTGGATCGCGGGCACGGTGATAGCTAAAGAAGGGAGTAGGGTGTTTGTAGTCAAACTAGACAATGGACAAATTTGCAGAAAGCACCTGGACCAAACGAGGCTGCGGTTCACAGACTGCCCTGAACAACCCACAGCAGACACCACCTTTTTCGAGCCCACAACACACACCCAAAGGATCAACGACACCACCCCGGACCAGGAAATCGAACCCATCACGCCCAACAGCCCAGCAAGGCCAGGCTCACCCAGCAGCCCTGCAGGGCCAACAACACGCCAGCCCAGCGAGGGCACAGCCAACACACCAGAACAGACATTTGTACCGAGGCGGTCCACCAGGGAAAGAAAGGCTCCCGACCGCCTCACCTTGTAAATAGTTTTCACTTTGACTTTGGCGGTGGGGAGTGATGTTGTGTATCTGTAAAGCATGCACTCCCATGTTCCGCCACCGGGGAGCGCATCCTCTGAAGTCCCAAGGGATCCCAGCATCCCTTGGGAGCACTGTATATAAGCCGGCCCCTAAGGCCTGTTCCTCACTCTGGAGTGTCTTATTAAAGACTGAGGTCACTATTACTTTAACCTCCCTGTGTGCAGTCTCATCTGTGTTAGGAACACAATACTTGCTTTGGAGGCAGGTCAGAGAAGGTTCACTCGGTTGATTCCGGAGATGAGGGGGTTGACTTTTGAGGAAAGGTTGAGGAGGTTGGGCCTCTACTCATTGGAATTCAGAAGAATGAGAGGTGATCTTATCGAAACGTATAAGGTTATGAGGGGGCTTGACAAGGTGGATGCAGAGAGGACGTTTCCACTGATGGGGGAGACTAGAACTAGGGGGCATGGTCTTAGAATAAGGGGCCACCCATTTAAAACTGAGATGAGGAGAAATTTCTTCTCTCAGTGGGTTGTAAATCTGTGGAATTCACTGCCCCAGAGAGCTGTGGAAGCTGGGACATTGAATATATTAAAACAGAAATAGACAGTTTCTTAAACGATCAGGGGATAAGGGGTTATGGGGTGTGGGCAGGGAAGTGGAGCTGAGTCCATGACCGGATCAGCCATGATCGTATTAAATGGCGGAGCAGGCTCGAGGGGTCGTGTGGCCGACTCCTGCTCCTATTTCTTATGTTCTTATGTTCTCTGAACTGCCTCCAATGCAAGCATATCCTTCTCACTCCACTCACTCCTCCAGCGGTGTCCTGGCCCCACTCAATGGCGGAGTATGCTGAGCACGTGGTGAGCACAATAGCTGTGGTCACTCTGACCTCTGCTCCTGCCACGAGGTGGCCCTCTGACCATCCCAATGTCTGCCCTCAGCCATGCCTCGCTTTTCTCACCAGCTTACCAAAGATCACTGCTCAGTGCTGTGCCTGCGGCCAACATCTCGCCGTAGACAACGAGGCCCATACAGCAGTGCTTGGTCTCCAGTGGTCCTGGACCCCCTTGCCACTGGACCAAGACCTTGTTCAGCTAAGCCTGTGTGGTGGCTGGTGTGCAACTACCACCCCACGTTAAAAGAAATCACACATAGGCATCTTCCACCCTTCAAAATGAAGTACTCCTGCAGTAGCAAGAACGTCCTTCCTCAGATTAGGAGACAAAAACTGAACACAATATCCCAGGTGAGGCCTCACCAAGGCCCTGTACAACTGCAGTAAGACCTCCATGCTCCTATACTCAAATCCCCTAGCTATGAAGGCCAACATACCATTTGCCTTCTTCACCGCCTGCTGTACCTGCATGCCAACTTTCAATGACTGATGTACCATGACACCCAGGTCTCGTTGCATCTCCCCTTTTCCTAATCTGCCGCCATTCAGATAATATTCTGCCTTCGTGCTTTTGCCACCAAAGTGGATAACCTCACATTTATCCACATTATACTGCATCTGCCATGCATTTGCCCACTCACCTAACCTGTCCACTCATCCTGCAGCCTCTTAGCATCCTCCTCACAGCTCACACCGCCACCCAGCTGAGTGTCATCTGTAAACTTGGAGAGATTAAACTCAATTCCTTCATCTAAATCATTGATGTATATAGTAAATAGCTGGGGTCCCAGCACTGAGCCCTGCGGCACTCCACTAGTCACTGCCTGCCATTCTGAAAAGGACCCGTTTATCCTGACTCTCTGCTTCCTGTCTGCCAACCAGTTCTCTATCCACGTCAGTACATTACCCCCAATACCATGTGCTTTAATTTTGCACACCAATCTCTTGTGTGGGACCTTGTCAAAAGAATTTTGAAAGTCCAAATACACCACATCCACTGGTTCTCCCTTGTCCACTCTACTAGTTACATCCTCAAAAAATTCCGGAAGATCTGTCGAGCATGATTTCCCTTTCATACATCCATGCTGACTTGGACCGATCCTGTCACTGCTTTCCAAATGCGCTGCTAATTCATCTTTAATAATTGATTATAACATTTGCCTCCAGTTCCCCTGGTTTATTACAGATACTGCATTGCTGTACAGACTGTGTAACTAATGCTTAATAGGATTTCCTCTCACTTTATTTTTAATCATCTTTTTAGACTCCTGTTCGATAACTTTCTTCATTCCTTGGCCATCAATATCCTCCCTGACTCTACTCTTTCCGAGGATCTCTTTTCCCCTTGTGTTTACTTTAGGCTGGTTACATTTCTTGTCGATCCCTGCCCCACCTTACTAGTTTAAGCCTTTGCCACCTCCCGATTTACCCTTTCCGCTCAGTCATGGTCCCATCCCATCGGCTTCTCCTCCCTGTCCCAGACCTGGTGCCAGTGTCCCATGAAAAGGAATCCCTCTGTCCCACACCAGCCCTTTAGCCCCGTGTTAATTCTCCTGATTCGACTGTTTCTGTGCCAATTTGCACGTGGCTCAGGCAATAATTCAGAGATTATTACCCTCCATGTCCTGCTTTTTAATTTCGAGCCTAACTCCCGATTCTCTTTCAGCAGGACCTCCCTGTTCCTACCTCTGTTGTTTGTTCCCACATGGACCACGACAACTGGATTTACCCCCTCCCTTTCCAAGTTCCTCCCCAGCTGCCGTGAGAGATCCTTGCCCCTGGCACCGGGTCGACAACACACCCTTCGGGATTCTCGTCCTTGGCTGCAGAGGATGCTGTCTCTCCCCCTAATTATAGAGTTCCCTGTCACTACCATATTCCTATTCTGCTCTTCACCCCTTGAACAGCTTTCTGAGCCACGGTGCCTTGGTCTGCATTGTGGCTCTCCTCCCCACAGTCCTTCTCCTTGTCCTCACAGGGAGCGAGTATATCGAGCTGTTGGGCAGGACCTGTGTCTGTGACAGCTCCTTCTCAACCTCTCCTAAACCCCGCTACCCAGCTCCCGATCAGTCCTCCTCCCTTTCCTGAACCTGAGCGTTCCTCTGGGGTGTGTATTCTGGATAAACTGTCCAGAAATTCCACCCCCTCCCTTATGTGTCGGAGTGTCTCCAACTCGCACTGCAGCTCAATGGCTCTGAGCCGGGGAGATTGGAGATGGAGATATCTCCTGCAGACGTGTTTGCTCGGGACAGTCTCACTGTCCACAAACTCCCACATACTGCCATCCCGACACACCACCTGCCCTGACACATCTTCGTCTGCTTTATTTTATTGATTTATTTAGTAAAAATCTTTATTCAATGATTATTTATAGTTATATTAATTAGTTTAACTAGTTAAGCTATAAATTTAATACAGATTATTATAGTTTCCCGCTCCTGGTTTAAACCATTGCCCGAGGTTAGAGGGGAGAAACGTTAATATCACTGACCAATCACCTTTGTGGTGTCCTGTGACGCTGTGGAAGGTTCCGGCGCTGCTGCCTCTGATTGTACATTAGGAATGAGAAATTGATGTAACGATGGGGACATGCAGAGCAACTGGGAAGTGGCCTGGATTTCATTGGAACCAAAGTCTAGTGAGGCGGTCGCCTAATCCTGCCTCCTCCATCGTTGTTGTTCCTCCTCCTCCTCCTCAGCCTCCTCCTCCTCCTCAGCCTCCTCGGCCTCCTCCTCAGCCTCCTCGGCCTCCTCCTCCTCCTCCTCGGGCTCCTCCTCCTCCTCAGCCTCCTCCTCCTCCTCCTCCTCGGCCTCCTCGGCCTCCTCCTCGGCCTCCTCCTCCTCCTCCTCCTCGGCCTCCTCCTCCTCGGCCTCCTCCTCCTCGGCCTCGACCTCCTCCTCAGCCTCCTCCTCCTCCTCGGCCTCCTCCTCCTCGGCCTCCTCCTCCTCCTCGGCCTCCTCCTCAGCCTCCTCCTCCTCCTCCTCCTCCTTAACATCCTCCTCCTCCTCCTCCTCAGCCTCATCGGCCTCCTCCTCCTCGGCCTCCTCCTCCTCCTCCTCCTCGGCCTCTTCCTCCTCGGCCTCCTCCTCCTCCTCCTCCTCCTCCTGAGGTGGTGCACTATGCCTGCTGGCAATGGCTGCACCCTCCTGATGGCCAAGTTGTGCAGCATGCAGCAGACGGTGACGAATATGGACACCCGCTCCGCTGAGTACTGGAGAACTCCCGAGTGGTCAAGGCAGCGGAACCATTGCTTGAGCTCTCCGATGGTCTGATCGATGGTGTTCCTGGTGGGAGAAGAGCTCTCATTGTACGAGTGCTGGGCAGGAGTGGTGGGGTTACGGAGGGGAGCCATGAGCCAGGTGGAGATGGATAGCCCGTGTCTCCCAGCAGCCAGCCGCGAGCTGGATGTGGTGGCTGGAGCAGAGCTGGCTCACCGGTCTGGTGCAGGATAGTGGGCATTGACGGTGAGGATTCTGTGTGTGTGGTCACACACCGGCTGCACAGTGAGTGGTAACCACTGCGGTTACTGAATATTTCAGGATTATGATGCGTTGCCCGCAAAGTGAGGTGGGTGCAGTCAATGGCGCCCTGCACCTTGGGGAACGTGATCCTGGCAAAGCTACATACACGCTCCAGCTGCTTCTCTCTGCTCATGGGGAAGGAGATGTCCCACAGAGCATTTGTGACCTCGCGGATGCAGCAATGGACAGCAAACTGGGAGATGTTGGAGATGTCTTCTGTTGCACACTGGAAGGATCTGCTGGTGTAGACATTGAGTGCGATGGTGACCGAGACCGCCACTGAGAGAGCAGTCCTCACCCTGGTCTGAGGCTCCAGGTCTGGTTGCAGGAGGTGGCAGAGCTTGGTGACCATGTCCTTGCTGAAGTGCAGCCTTCGAACACACTGTTCCTCAGTGAGATTGATGGTGGAGAACTGTTGGCGGAATACCCTTGGAGGGTAAGCCTCCTGTTGGGAACCCTGTTGGCCCTCCTGCCTCTGGCTGCATTTGGCGGTCTCTCTCTCTGCCTCGGTTGCCTCTGATGGTGATGCTGGAGGGCGAGGTCCAGAGCCAGCACAGGCCCGTGAAACAATATAAATGTTGGACTTTCAAATCTGCCCTCAATGAATGTCACGAATCTTTGAGCCAGAATATCCAAATCGCTGAAATTGGTCAAAAGGTTTGTGCCTGTGTGAAACTAAGAAGGAACCATTATTGGGCGACTAAAAATAAAACGGACTTGGGGGCCTTTAACTCGCGCTCCTCCAGCCGACTGAACCTGCCTGCTGAAGCTGTCATTGTCAGCACTAGCACACAATTACTTTATATCCCAGGATGGGTCCTGGGCCGCTGCACAGGGTGATGACCTCAGCATCGCCGGGGGCAACGTCTTACCGTCGCCGCAAAACTCCTGCCGAATTTAGTGGGAGCCGCTGTTCTCGCTGCGCCCCAATAGCGTAACGGGCGGTGCAAAGTAGCCCAATGTCACCCCCTCCCAAAGTATTGCACTGTAATGGCTCAGTGGGGAACTCCACGGCCTGGTGTAGCGCGGACCATTAGGGCTCCACAATGCCTTTGCCTGTTGCTGGAGAGCAGGATCAGATGTCTTAGCTTGGAACTCCTCAAAGGATTGCTGGCTCTCTCCAAGCCTCCTTGTTTACGGGGTTGGTGAGGGGGGCGGTGGCGGGGGTAGTGTGGAGTATTACAAATGTAACACTCTACACAAAGGTCCGTATATAGAGAAAATAATTGTTTATTAAACCTGATTAATCAAGGGAGAACCGGTTGCATCAGTACCCCTACTGAGTGCTCGAATCGCCGGTCTCATGGGACAGACTGCGCAGTTGCATTTTATACAGTCGAAATACAGTCAAAATGGTGAAACTACGTGGGGAAGTGTTCCATTGGTTATTTGCCACCAGTCCCCGCCCACCTGCTACTAATACATTGGTTCATACAATTACAGCAATATCATTAGATTAATTTCATTAGAAATTACTGTAATCAATGATTTCATTGGTACATTCAGTTATGGCCACTGTTGCTAGGGAAAGGCCCCCTACAGGTTATGTGTTACATTTCTGGGAACATCTTCCCAGGTTAACTCTCAGACTGTGTCCTTGACAATCCATCTGGCTATACTGATTTCAAAGGGGGTTTGTTTCTGTTATATCATGTGACTGGAACATGGTGACCTCAAGCTCATTATTTCTGTGAGCTGTCTACATAAATCTTGTGGGTGCTCATCGAAGTGTTATCTCCTCAGAGAATTGTTCTCTGACCTTCTGTGTTTCAGCCTAATAGCTGGAATGTGGGATTCAGCTATTCAACCATGAACGCATTAAACCTTTCTCTCAGCCTTTCTTGCTTTATGTTTTAATTTTACAAAATGACTTTTCCCCTGATTAAGGTTTTCGCTCCTACAGGTAGGGAGGTTCCTGGTCCCAACCCCCCGCCAGGACTTGGGGCTCCCCATAGCTGCCAGTGTTGGAAACGGGGCAGGATGCTGGGATCGTCCCTCCTGTTTCCATTGTGTCACTCTGTGGGGAAATTCTGGGGTAACTAAAAGGGGGTTTCAGTGACCGATCCCTGCCCCAGTATCCAGGCCAAACACGTTTCCTGGGGCAATGGCCAAGGAAATTCACCCAATTATTCAGGTGCATAGAGTACTCTTGACATTGAAACGACTGAAATATCTTCACACGGTGTGTTGTTCGGAGTAAAGTTTTTGATGTTGGAACATCTGGTGCGGGACACTACAAACCTTTCAAATCAACGACATTCACCATCTTTTCCAGATTCTTTCAGCAAGACTCTTGAAAGGTTTCAGAGATTGGACATGGTGTGTAACAACGCGGGGATCTATGAAGAAGGGAACTGGGAGAAATGCATCAGTGTAAACCTGGTACGTATTCCTGTGGTGGGTGACTGAGGCCGACTGCAAGTAGGCTAGTTATCAGTTCTCTCACCACCTGATGTACCTCAGGACTCGGCCAGCTCAGTCAGTGGTGGAAATACTGAGCAGTCCTGTGTCACAGCCTGTATCACTAACCACCATTGACCGGTGATGGACATTGAAGTCTCCAGCCACAGAAAGTTCAGTGCTCCTGCTTTCCTCATGGAGATGTTCTGATCGAGGGTTGTGGAGGGTAGGGTCTGATCGAGGGTTGTGGAGGGTAGGGTCTGATCGAGGGTTGTGGAGGGTGGGTTCTGATCGTGGGTTGTGGAGGGTGGGTTCTGATCGTGGGTTGTGGAGGGTGGGTTCTGATCGAGGGTTGTGGAGGGAAGGTTCTGATCGAGGGTTGTGGAGGGTAGGGTCTGATCGAGGGTTGTGGAGGGTAGGGTCTGATCGAGGGTTGTGGAGGGTAGGGTCTGATCGAGGGTTGTGGAGGGTGGGTTCTGATCGTGGGTTGTGGAGGGTGGGTTCTGATCGTGGGTTGTGGAGGGTGGGTTCTGATCGAGGGTTGTGGAGGGAAGGTTCTGATCGAGGGTTGTGGAGGGAGGTGGGCAGTGGGGGGAAGAGATTGGGTGATCAGTAGGAGTTTCCCTTGAACTTGTTTGACCTGACAGTGTGACACTGATGTAGATGATCAGTCGTGATCTCATTGAATGGCGGAGCAGGCTCAAGGGGCCTGATGGCCGACTCCTGCTCCTATTTCTGAAGTTCTTATGACACTTTACGTGGCCTGTGATGGATGTTGAAGGCCAGACCCACTGTCTCCCATTTGTAAAGGATCACTCGCCACCTGCGAAGGGTCTGCCCATCAGTCGGCAGGAAATAGCCATGGATGGTCATGGAGGAATGTTGGCCGATAGCTATGATTGAGTGATTACGAATCCCTGGCACAATCTCATCTCAATGGCTTTAATATCCTTTCTGTAATGGATCACCCAAAACACAGGAACAGGAGGAGGCCATTCAGCCCTTCGCGCCTGCTCCTCCATTCAAAGACGTCATGGCTGATCTTCCACCGAACTTCACCTTCCTGCTTTTGCTCCACGTCCCTGGATGTCCTTACTCAACAAAAATTGATCAGTCTCAGTCTTGAAAGATCCAATTGTCCTCTTGTATCCACAGCCTTTTGGGCGAGTGGGTTTGAGATTCCCAGCACCCTTTGTGTGAAGAAGTGCTCCCTGACATCACCCTGAACGGCCGGGCTCTCATGTTAAGGTTCTGGACTCCCCCCACAGGAGGGGATAGTCTCTCCATATTGACATCAAATCCTTTTAACAGCTTTAACTCCGCGATTAGATCACCCTTTAATCTTCTATACCCGAGGGAATACAGTCTGTGCAACCTTTCCTCAAAACCTAAACCTCTCAGCCCCGTGTACCAGCCTGGAGAATCTGCACTGCTCCCCCCGCCCCCCAAGGCCAATATACCCTCCCTGAGGGGCGAGGCCCAGGACTGAGTGCTGTCGCTGCACTCAGGGTCTGACCAGGAGTCTGCACAACAGTTTTAATTACTTATTGTACCTCTTCGCTGACTTGCAACCCGCTCTGCTCCACCACAGTTCTGAGCTTCTCACCATTCACAAAATACACTCATTTATCTTCCTTGGATCCAAAGTGATGAGCCCACCCTTCCCCACATGGAGTCCCCTCTGTCACAGTTTGCCCCACTCACTCAGTCTGTCGATGCCCCTCTGTAACCTCCTGCCCCCACCCCCACACCACTCACTGTGCCCCCTAACTCAGTGTCCTCGGCAAGCTTGGACACACAGCTCTATCCGAGGCACGGCTAAATGTGGTGGAAAGATGAGGCCCCACAACAGAACCCTTTGGGAGACAATACGCCACATCCCACCAACCAGCACATTCCTTTATCCCCCCTTCTGCCTCCTGCCTCTTAACCGATTCCTTACCCAACTCAATAGGCCCCTCCAATGCCACATTGATTTAACTATTGCCTTACACCCATTTATCATCTCATTGCCCTTTCCCCCTGAGCCCCTATTTTCAAATATTGTTGCTGTTTTTACCCCCTGCACTCACACATTCAGGGCACTGTGGGACCCTGGGATCTCTCTCCATCATCCCATTCAGTGTCTGTCCATTGAGACTACATCATTCATTACATTCCTCCCAAAATCCATTACCTCAAGCTTCTCCACTTTAAATGGAACCTGCACCAGCCCGTCTCATCTCACCAACTAGCCACTAACCAGCCTGCCCATCTCACTAACCAGCCCGCCCATCTCACTAAACAGCCTGCCCATCCCACTAGCCTGCCTGCCCATCTCACTAACCAGCCCGCCCATCTCACTAACCAGCCCGCCCATCCCACTAACCAGCCCGCCCATCCCATTAACCAGCCTGCCCATCTCACTAACCAGCCCGCCCATCCCACTAACTAGCCGACCCATCTCACTAACCAGCCTGCCCATCTCACTAACCAGCTTGCCAATCTCACTAACCAGCCCGCCCATCCCACTAACCAGCCTGCCCATCTCACGAACCAGCTCACCCATCCCATTAGCCAGCATGCCCATCTCACTAACTAGCCCGCCCATCCCACTAACCAGCCCGCTAACCAGCCTGCCCATCTCACTAACCAGCCTGTCCATCCCACTAACCAGTCTGCCCATCTCACTAACCAGCTCACCCATCCCACTAACCAGCCTGCCCATCTCACTAACCAGCCCGCCCATCCCACTAACCAGCCTGCCCATCCCACTAACCAGCCTGCCCATCCCACTAACCAGCCCGTCCATCTCACTAACCAGCCTGCCTAGCCCACTAACCAGCCCGCCCATCTCACTAACCAGCCTGCCTAGCCCACTAACCAGCCCGCCCATCTCACGAACCAATCCGCCCATCCCACTAACCAGCCCTCCCATCCCACTAACCACCTACCCATCTCACTAACCAGCCTGCCCATCACACTAACCAGCCCGCCCATCACACTAACCAGCCTGCCTATCTCACTAACTAGCCCGCCCATCCCACTAACCAGCCCACCCATCTCACTAACCAGCCTGCCTATCATACTAACCAGCCTGCCCATCCCACTAACCAGCCCGCCCATCTCACTAACCAGCCTGCCCATCCCACTAACCAGCCCGCCCATCTCACTAACCAGCCCGCCCATCTCACTAACCAGCCCGCCCATCCCACTAACCAGCCCACCCATCTCACTAACCAGCCTGCCCATCCCACTAACCAGCCCGCCCATCCCACTAACCAGCCTGCCCATCTCACTAACCAGCTCACCCATCCCATTAACCAGCCTGCCCATCTCACTAACCAGCCCGCCCATCCCACTAACTAGCCGGCCCATCTCACTAACCAGCCTGCCCATCCCACTAACCAGCCCGCCCATCTCACTAACCAGCCCGCCCATCCCACTAACCAGCCCGCCCATCTCACTAACCAGCCCGCCCATCCCACGAACCAGCCCGCCCATCCCACTAACCAGCCTGCCCATCCCACTAACCAGCCCGCCCATCTCACTAACCAGCCCGCCCATCCCACTAACCAGCCCGCCCATCCCACTAACCAGCCTGCCCATCTCACTAACCAGCTCACCCATCCCATTAACCAGCCTGCCCATCTCACTAACCAGCCCGCCCATCCCACTAACTAGCCGGCCCATCTCACTAACCAGCCTGCCATCCCACTAACCAGCCCGCCCATCTCACTAACCAGCCCGCCCATCTCACTAACCAGCCCGCCCATCACACTAACCAGCCCGCCCATCACACTAACCAGCCTGCCCATCACACTAACCAGCCCGCCCATCTTACTAACTAGCCCGCCCATCCCAGTAACCAGCCTGCCCATCACACTAATCAGCCTGCCCATCCCACTAACCAGCCCGCCCATCTCACTAACCAGCCCGCCCATCCCACTAACCAGCCCGCCCATCCCACTAACCAGCCTGCCCATCCCACTAACCAGCCCGCCCATCTCACTAACCAGCCCGCCCATCTCACTAACCAGCCCGCCCATCTCACTAACCAGCCTGCCCATCCCACTAACCAGCCCGCCCATCTCACTAACCAGGCTGCCCATCCCACTAACCAGCCCGCCCATCTCACTAACCAGCCTGCCTATCCCACTAACCAGCCCGCCCATCCCACTAACCAGCCTGCCTATCCCACTAACCAGCCCGCCCATCTCACTAACCAGCCTGCCCATCTCACTAACTAGCCTGCCCATCTCACTAACCAGCCTGCCCATCTCACTAACTAGCCTGTCCACTGTGTGTGTGTACCCGTACTGTGTCACTGTGTGTGTGAAACATAGAAACATAGAAAATCGGTGCAGGAGTAGGCCATTCGGCCCTTCGAGCCTGCACCACCATTCAATAAGATCATGGCTGATCATTCACCTCAGTACCCCTTTCCTGCTTTCTCGCCATACCCTTTGATCCCTTTAGCCGTAAGGCCCATATCTAACTCCCTCTTGGATATATCCAATGAACTGACCTCAACAACTCTCTGCGTTAGGGAATTCCACAGGTTAACAACTCTGAGTGAAGAAGTTTCTCCTCATCTCAGTCCTAAATGGCTTACCCCTTATCTTTAGACTATGTCCCCTGGTTCTGGCTTTCCCAACATTGGGAACATTCTTCCTGCATCTAACCTGTCCAGTCCCGTCAGAATTTTATGTTTTCTATGAGATCCCCTCTCATCCTTCTAAACTCCAGTGAATACAGGCCCAGTCGATCTAGTCTCTCCTCATATGTCAGTCCTGCCATCCCTGGAATCAGTCTGGTGAATCTTCGCTGCACTCCCTCAATAGCAAGAACACCCTTCCTCAGATTAGGAGACCAAAACTGAACACAATATTCCAGGTGAGGCCTCACTAAGGCCCTGTACAACTGCAGTAAGACCTCCCTGCACCTATACTCAAATCCCCTAGCTATGAAGGCCAACATGCCATTTGCCTTCTTAACCGCCTGCTGTACCTGCATGCCAACTTTCAATGACTGATGTACCATGACACCCAGGTCTCGTTGCACCTCCCCTTTTCCTAATCTGCCGCCATTCAGATAATATTCTGTCTTCGTGTTTTTGCCAACAAAGTGGATAACCTCATATTTTCCACATTATACTGCATCTGCCATGCATTGACCCACTCATCTAACCTGTCCAAGTCACCCTGCAGTCTCTTAGCATCCTCCTCACAGCTCACACCGCCACCCAGCTTAGTGTCACCTGCAAACTTGGAGATATTACACTCAATTCCTTCATCTAAATCATTAATGTATATTGTAAATAGCTGGGGTCCCAGCACTGAGCCCTGCGGCACCCCATTAGCCACTGCCTGCCATTCTGAAAAGGACCTGTTTATCCCGATTCTCTGCTTCCTGTCTGCCAACCAGTTCTCTATCCACGTCAATACATTACCCCCAATACCATGTGCTTTGATTTTGCACACCAATCTCTTGTGTGGGACTTGTCAAAAGCCTTTTGAAAGTCCAAATACACCACATCCACTGGTTCTCCCTTGTCCACTCTACCAGTTACATCCTCAAAAAATTCGAGAAGATTTGTCAAGCATGATTTCCCTTTTATAAATCCATGCTGACTTGGACCAATCCTGTCACTGCTTTCCAAATGTGCAGCTATTTCATCTTTAATAATTGATTTCAACATTTTCCCCACTACTGATGTCAGGCTAACCGGTCTATAATTACCCGTTTTCTCTCTCCCTCCTTTTTAAAAAAGTGGTGTTACATTAGCTACCCTCCAGTACATAGGAACTGATCCAGAGTTGATAGACTGTTGGAAAATTATCACCAATGCATCCACTATCTCTAGGGCCACTTCCTTAAGTACTCTGGGATGCAGACTATCAGGCCCTGGGGATTTATCGGCCTTCAATCCCATCAATTTCCCTATCACAATTTCCCGCCTAATAAGGATTTCCTTCAGTTCCTCCTTCTCACTAGACCCTCGGACCCCTAGTATTTCTAGAAGGTTATTTGTGTCTTCCTTCGTGAAGACAGAACCAAAGTATTTGTTCAACTGGTCTGCCATTTCTTTGCCCCCCATTATAAATTCACCTGAATCTGACTGCAAGGGACCTACATTTGTCTTCACTAATCTTTTTCTCTTCACATATCTACAGAAGCTTTTGCAGTCAGTTTTTATGTTCCCAGCAAGCTTCCTCTCATACTCTATTTTCCACCTCCTAATTAAACCCTTTTTCCTCCTCTGCTGAATTATAAAATTCTCCCAGTTCTCAGGTTTGCTGCTTTTTCTGACCAATTTATATGCCTCTTCCTTGGATTTAACACTATCCTTAATTTCCCTTGTTAGCCACGGTTGAGCCACCTTCCCCGTTTTATTTTTACTCCAGACAGGGATGTACAATTGTTGAAGTTTATCCATGTGATCTTTAAATGTTTGCCATTGCCTATCCACCGTCAACCCTTTAAGTATCATTTGTCAGTCTATTCTAGCCAATTCACACCTCATACCATCGAAGTTACCTTTCCTTAAGTTCAGGACCCTAGTCTCTGAATTAACTGTGTCACACTCCATCTTAATGAAGAATTCTACCATAATATGGTTCCCTTCCCCAAGGGGCCTCGCACAACGAGATTGCTAATTAGTCCTATCTCATTACACATCACCCAGTCTAGGATGGTCTAGAAAACCATCCCTAATACACTCCAGGAAATCCTCCTCCACGCATTGCTACCAGTTTGGTTAGCCCAATCAATATGTAGATTAAAGTCACCCATGATAACTGCTGTACCTTTATTGCACACATCCCTAATTTCTTGTTTGATGCTGTCCCTAACCTCACTACTACTGTTTGGTGGTCTGTACACAACTCCCACTAGCGTTTTCTGCCGTTTTGTATTCCGCAGCTCCACCCATACCGATTCCACATCATCCAGGCTAATGTCCCTCCTTACAATTGCATTAATTTCCTCTTTAACCAGCAACGCCACCCCACCTCCTTTTCCTTTCTGTCTATGCTTCCTGAATGTTGAATAGCCCTGGATGTTGAGTTTCCAGCCTTGGTCACCCTGGAGCCATGTCTCCGTAATCCCAATTATATCATATTCATTACTTGCTGCCTGCACGGTTAATTCGTCCACCTTATTACGAATACTCCTTGCATTGAGGCACAGAGCCCTCAGGCTTGTCTTTTTAACACACTTTACCCCTTTAGAATTTTGTTGTAATGTGGCCCTTCTGTGTACCCGCACTGTGTCACTGTGTGTACCCGCACTGTGTCACTGTGTGTACCCGCGCTGTGTCACTGTGTGTGTGTACCCGCACTGTGTCACTGTGTGTACCCGCACTGTGTCACTGTGTGTGTGTACCCGCACTGTGTCACTGTGTGTACCCGCACTGTGTCACTGTGTGTGTGTACCCGCACTGTGTCACTGTGTGTACCCGCACTGTGTCACTGTGTGTACCCGCACTGTCACTGTGTGTACCCGCGCTGTGTCACTGTGTGTACCCGCACTGTGTCACTGTGTGTACCCACACTGTCACTGTGTGTACCCGCACTGTGTCACTGTGTGTACCCGCACTGTGTCATTGGGTGTACCCGCACTGTGTCACTGTGTGTACCCGCACTGTCACTGTGTGTACCCACACTGTGTCACTGGGTGTACCTGCACTGTCACTGTGTGTGTACCCGCACTATGTCACTGTGTGTACCTGCACTATGTCACTGTGTGTACCCGCGCTGTGTCACTGTGTGTGTGTACCCGCACTGTGTCACTGTGTGTTTGTACCCGCACTGTGTCACTGGGTGTACCCGCACTGTGTCACTGGGTGTACCCGCACTGTCACAGTGTGTACCCGCACTGTGTCACTGTGTGTACCTTCACTGTGTCACTGTGTGTACCTACACTGTGTCACTGTGTGTACCAGCGCTGTGTCACTGTGTGTGTGTACCCGTACTGTGTCACTGTGTGTGTGTACCCGTACTGTGTCACTGTGTGTGTGTACCCGCACTGTGTCACTGTGTGTGTGTACCCACACTGTGTCACTGGGTGTACCCGCACTGTCACTGTCTGTACCCACACTGTGTCACAGTGTGTACCCGCACTGAGTCACTGTGTGTACCCGCGCTGTGTCACTGTGTGTGCCCGCTCTGTGTCACTGTGTGTACCCGCGCTGTGTCACTGTGTGTACCCGCGCTGTGTCACTGTGTGTACCCGTGCTGAGTCACTGTGTGTACCCGCACTGAGTCACTGTGTGTACCCGCACTGTGTCACTGTGTGTACCCGCACTGTGTCACTGTGTGTACCCGCACTGAGTCACTGTGTGTACCCGCACTGTGTCACTGTGTGTACCCGCACTGTGTCACTGTGTGTACCCGCACTGAGTCACTGTGTGTACCCGCACTGAGTCACTGTGTGTACCCGCACTGTGTCACTGTGTGTGCCCGCACTGTGTCACTGTGTGTACCTGCGCTGTGTCACTGTGTGTACCCGCTCTGTGTCACTGTGTGTACCCGCACTGTCACTGTGTGTACCCGCACTGAGTCACTGTGTGTACCCGCACTGAGTCACTGTGTGTACCCGCACTGTGTCACTGTGTGTACCCGCACTGAGTCACTGTGTGTACCCGCACTGAGTCACTGTGTGTACCCGCACTGTGTCACTGTGTGTGCCCGCACTGTGTCACTGTGTGTACCCGCGCTGTGTCACTGTGTGTAACCGCTCTGTGTCACTGTGTGTACCCGCACTGTCACTGTGTGTACCCGCACTGAGTCACTGTGTGTACCCGCACTGAGTCACTGTGTGTACCCGCACTGTCACTATGTGTACCCGCACTGTGTCACTGTGTGTACCCATGCTGTGTCACTGTGTGTACCCGCACTGAGTCACTGTGTGTACCCGCTCTGTGTCACTGTGTGTACCCGCGCTGTGTCACTGTGTGTACCCGCGCTGTGTCACTGTGTGTACCCGCACTGTCACTGTGTGTACCCGCACTGAGTCACTGTGTGTACCCGCACTGTGTCACTGGGTGTACCCGCACTGTGTCACTGGGTGTACCTGCACTGTGTCACTGGGTGTGTACCCGCACTGTGTCACTGGGTGTGTACCCGCACTGTGTCACTGGGTGTACCTGCGCTGAGTCACTGTGTGTACCCGCACTGTGTCACTGTGTGTACCCGTGCTGTGTCACTGGGTGTACCCGCACTGTGTCACTGGGTGTACCCGCACTGTGTCACTGGGTGTACCCGCACTGAGTCACTGGGTGTACCCGCACTGAGTCACTGGGTGTACCCGCACTGTGTCACTGGGTGTACCCGCACTGTGTCACTGTGTGTGTACCCGCACTGTGTCACTGCCTGTACTATAATGCCTGTACATGAATGTGCCTATGTGTATTGCAGGTCAGTGTGATCAAAGGAACCTACCTGGGGTTGGAATACATGAGCAAAGAGACTGGAGGAGCAGGAGGAGTGATTGTGAATGTCGCGTCAATGGCAGGTAACTCGGCAGAGGAACAATTGTTCCATTACGTTGCCTGGACTGGAGAATTTTGGCTATGAGAAAAGATTGGAGATGCTGGGTCTGTTTTCTTTAAAATACAGGAGGCTGAGGGGGACCTGATTGAGGTGTATAAAATTATGAGGGGCCTGGATAGAGTGGATAGGAAGGACCCGTTTCCCTTGGCAGAGTGGTCAACAACCAGGGGACATAGATTTAAAGTAATTGGGGGGAGGTTTAGAGGGGATTTGAGGGGAAATGTCTTCACCCAGAGGGTGGAACTCACGGCCTGAAAGGGTGGTAGAGGCAGAAATCCTCACTACATTTAAAAAGTACTTGGATGTGCACCTGAAGTGCCGTAACCCACAGGGCTACGGACCCAGAGCTGGAAAGTGGGATTAGGCTGGGTAGCTCTTGGTCGGCCGGTGCAGACACGATGGGCCGAATGGCCTCCTTCTGTGCTGCAAATTTCTCTTAGTCTATGTGGGACCGGGGTGGGTAAATGTGATGAGAACGATGTGGAGGGGGAGGCCGAGATAGACCAGATGGGCCGAATGGCCTGTTTCCGTGTTGTAACTGCTGTATTTCCACGTGGTCAGACATTTTATCTGATGACCTGTTTGATGCTTTCTCTCCATGCCACGTGGTGAGCAGGTTTGATCCCCTTTATCACCGGACCGGTTTACGCAGCCTCCAAACACGGGGTGGTGGGATTCACCAAATCACTGGCGGTGAGTGTTCTATCGTATCGCAACGCCTGTGAGTGTTAATCAGAGAATCATCGAATAGATCAGCACAGCGGGAGGCCATTCGGCCCATCCAGCTCGCGCCGGCTCTCTATCTCGAAGAGCAATTGGGTCAGTCCCCCTCCCCCGCCCTTTTCCCGTAGCCCCGCAATTGTTTTCCTTCAGGAACTTATCCAACTCTCGTTTGAAAGCCACGATTGAGTCTGCCTCCAGCACGCTCTCAGGCAGCGCATCCCAGATCCTAACCACTCGCTGAGTATAAACTTTTCCCTCGTGTGGCCTATGGTTTTTCTGCCAATCGCCTTAAGTCTGTGTCCTCTGGTTCTCGAACCTTCCACCAATGGGAACAGTTTCTCTCGATCTACTCTGTCCAGACCATTCATGATTTTGAACACCTCGATCAAATCTCCTCTCAACCTTCTCTGCTCCAAGGAGAACAACCTCAGCTTCTCCAGTCTATCCACGTCACTGAAGTCCCTCATCCCTGGAACTGTTCTCGTAAATCTCCTGCACCCTCTCTAAGGCCTTCACATCCTTCCTAAAGTGCGGTGCCCAGAATTGGACACAATACTCCAGGTGAGGCTGAACCAGTGTTTTATACAGGTTCATTATAACTTCCTTGCTTTTGTACTCTATGCCTCTATTTATACTTTTGTACTCTGTGCTTCTGATTTTGAAGCAAAATACGGCAGATATATAAATCTGAAAGAAAAGCAGAAAATGTTGGAAACATTCAGCAGGTCAAGCAGTGTCTGTGGAGGGAGATACCTTCACCGTGGTTAACATGGTCCTCGACTGCGTCCGTTCTATTTCCCGACCTCTGTTCTCACCCCTTCCCCTCCCTCTCAGAACCATGTCCCCTTGTCCTCACCTTTCACCCCACCAGCCTCCACGTTCAACGGATCATCATCCGCCATTTCCACCACCTCCAGTGTGATCCCACCACCAATCACATCGCCCCCTCCCCTCCCCTCTCAGCATTCCGAAGGGACCGCTCCCTCCGTGACACCCTGGTCCATTCCGCAGTCACCCCCAGCACCCCCTCCCCTTCCCAGGGCACCTTCCTGAGCAAGCGCAGGAGATGCAACCCCTGCCCTTTACCCCCTCCCTTCCCACTATCCAGGGCCACAAATACTCCTTCCAGGTGAGACAGCGATTTACGTGTACTTCTCTCAGTTTAGTATACTGTATTCACTGCTCATGATGTGGTCCCCTCTACATTGGGGAGACCAAGCGTAGATTGGGTGACCGCTTTGCGGAGCACCTCCGTTCAGTCCGTAAGTGTGACCCTGAGCTTCCGGTCGCCTGTCACTTTAATTTTCCACTCCCACTCTGACCTCTCCATCCTCGGCCTCTTAGTTAAATAAAGGAGATTACAAAGGTATGAAGGTAGAGTTGGCTAAGGTGGACTGGGAAAATAGATTTAAGGGTAAGGCTGTAGAAAGGAGGTATTTCATAACCCTCAGCAAAGATATATTCCAGTGAGAAGCAAAGACTCGAAGAGAAGGATGAACCATCCATGGCTAGCTAAGGAAGTAAAGCATGGTATCACATTGAGAACAAAGGCTTACAATGTGGCGACGAATAGTGGAAGGCCAGAGGATTGGGAAATTTTTATAAACCAGCAAAGGACGACTAAAAAAATGATAGAGAAAAGATAGCATATGAGAGTAAACGAGCAAGAAATATAAAAACAGACAGTAAGAGTTTCTACAGATATATAAAAAGGAAAAGAGTGGCTAAAGTAAATGTTGATCCCTTAGAGGATGAGACTGGGGAATTAATAACGGGAAACAGGGAAATGGCAGAGACTTTGAACAAATATTTTGTATCGGTCTTCACAGTAGAAGACACTAAAAACATCCCAATAATTGATAATCAAAGAGCTATTGGGAGGGAGGGACTTAAAACTGTGGTAAGGTGGAATTCTGCATTAGGATGGAGAATGAAACAGTAATTTCAGAGACCATGGTCCAGAACTTAAAGAAGGGTAACTTTGAAGGTATGAGGCGTGAATTGGCTAGGATAGATTGGCGAATGATACTGAAGGGGTTGACTGTGGATGGGCAATGGCAGACATTTAGAGACCGCATGGATGAATTACAACAATTGTACATTCCTGTCTGGCGTAAAAATAAAAAAGGGAAGGTGGCTCAACCGTGGCTATCTAGGGAAATCAGGGATAGTATTAAAGCCAAGGAAGTGGCATACAAATTGGCCAGAAATAGCAGCGAACCTGGGGACTGGGAGAAATTTAGAACTCAGCAGAGGAGTACAAAGGGTTTGATTAGGGCAGGGAAAATGGAGTACGAGAAGAAGCTTGCAGGGAACATTAAGGCGGATTGCAAAAGTTTCTATAGGTATGTAAAGAGAAAAAGGTTGGTGAAGACAAACGTAGGTCCCCTGCAGTCAGAATCAGGGGAAGTCATAACGGGGAACAAAGAAATGGCAGACCAATTGAACAAGTACTTTGGTTCGGTATTCACTAAGGAGGATACAAACAACCTTCCGGATATAAAAGGGGTCAGAGGGTCTAGTAAGGAGGGGGAACTGAGGGAAATCTTTATTAGTCGGGAAATTGTGTTGGGGAAATTGATGGGATTGAAGGCCGATAAATCCCCAGGGCCTGATGGACTGCATCCTAGAGTACTTAAGGAGGTGGCCTTGGAAATAGCGGATGCATTGACAGTCATTTTCCAACATTCCATTGACTCTGGATCAGTTCCTATGGAGTGGAGGGTAGCCAATGTAACCCCACTTTTTAAAAAAGGAGGGAGAGAGAAAACAGGGAATTATAGACCGGTCAGCCTGACCTCAGTAGTGGGTAAAATGATGGAATCAATTATTAAGGATGTCATAGCAGTGCATCTGGAAAATGGTGACATGATAGGTCCAAGTCAGCATGGATTTGTGAAAGGGAAATCATGCTTGACAAATCTTCTGGAATTTTTTGAGGATGTTTCCAGTAAAGTGGACAAAGGAGAACCAGTTGATGTGGTATATTTGGACTTTCAGAAGGCTTTCGACAAGGTCCCACACAAGAGATTAATGTGCAAAGTTAAAGCACATGGGATTGGGGGTAGTGTGCTGACGTGGATTGAGAACTGGTTGTCAGACAGGAAGCAAAGAGTAGGAGTAAACGGGTACTTTTCAGAATGGCAGGCAGTGACTAGTGGAGTGCCGCAAGGTTCTGTGCTGGGGCCCCAGCTGTTTACATTGTACATTATGATTTAGACGAGGGGATTAAATGCAGTATCTCCAAATTTGCGGATGATACTAAGTTGGGTGGCAGTGTGAGCTGCGAGGAGGATGCTATGAGGCTGCAGAGTGACTTGGATAGGTTAGGTGAGTGGGCAAATGCATGGCAGATGAAGTATAATGTGGATAAATGTGAGGTTATCCACTTTGGTGGTAAAAACAGAGAGACAGACTATTATCTGAATGGTGACAGATTAGGAAAAGGGAAGGTGCAACGAGACCTGGGTGTCATGGTACATCAGTCATTGAAGGTTAGCATGCAGGTACAGCAGGCGGTTAAGAAAGCAAATGGCATGTTGGCCTTCATAGCGAGGGGATTTGAATACAGGGGCAGGGAGGTGTTGCTACAGTTGTACAGGGCCTTGGTGAGGCCACACCTGGAGTATTGTGTACAGTTTTGGTCTCCTAACTTGAGGAAGGACATTCTTGCTATTGAGGGAGTGCAGCAAAGGTTCACCAGACTGATTCCCAGGATGGCGGGACTGACCTATCAAGAAAGATTGGATCAACTGGGCTTGTATTCACTGGAGTTCAGAAGAATGAGAGGGGACCTCATAGAAACATTTAAAATTCTGACGGGTTTAGACAGGTTAGATGCAGAAAGAATGTTCCCAATGTTGGGGAAGTCCAGAACCAGGGGTCACAGTCTGAGGATAAGGGGTAAGCCATTTAGGACCGAGATGAGGAGAAACTTCTTCACCCAGAGAGTGGTGAACCTGTGGAATTCTCTACCACAGAAAGTAGTTGAGGCCAATTCACTAAATATATTCAAAAGGGAGTTAGATGAAGTCCTTACTACTCGGGGGATCAAGGGTTATGGCGAGAAAGCAGGAAGTGGGTACTGAAGTTTCATGTTCAGCCATGAACTCATTGAATGGCGGTGCAGGCTAGAAGGGCTGAATGGCCTGCTCCTGCACCTATTTTCTATGTTTCTATGTTTACCTCTGCCTCCTCGGTCTGAGGCTCTGGTTCGTCGTGATCCACCGTGGATCTGTCCTCCTCTGCAACATGGTGGTTTGCAGGGTTAGCAGGGTTTGCAGCTCGCCTGCACATACGTTGGAGGTGTCCCATTGTTCCACAGCCCTTGCAAACGTATTCTTTGAAGTGGCATGAATGGAAATGATGATCACCCCCGAAGCATCAACAAGGTGTTAATGGCCTTGCATTCATCACCCTTGATGGTGGACCCTGAGCCATCTGCGGATGTGCAGCTGCAGGCATGTGAGTCCTGCCCTGTACGTTACGATTCAAAAACAACTTCACTTTGTTCACAGTACTCGCAGCAGCACTCGTAAGCTGAGAGATTTGTTTGATATTGTCATTTGTGGTGATGAACACCTTGGCTATCACCAAGGCTTTACTCAAGGTTGGGGTCTCTACAGTCAAAAGTTTGAGAAGGATTACTTCCTGGTCAGTGCCAAGTACAAGGAAGTCCCTGAGCATGTGCTCCAAGCATCCTTCAAATTCACAATGTCCTGCAAGGTGCCTTAGCTCGGCGACGTAGCTCACCACTTCCTGACCTTCAGACCTCTTGTACGTGGAGAACCGATACCTCGGCGTCAGAATGCTTTCCTTCGGGTTTAGATGCTCATTGACCAGTGTGCACAAATCATCGTATGACTTCTCTGTGGGTTTTGCTGGAGCGAGCAGGTTTTTCATGAGGCCATACGTTGGTGCCCCGCAAATGGTGAGGAGAATCGGCCTTCGTTTGGCAATGTTCGCTTCTCCTTCCAGCTTGTTGGCCACGAAGTATTGGTCAAGTCACTCCACGAAGGTTTCCCAATCATCTCCCTTCAAAAATTTCTCCAGGATGCCCATGGTTCTCTGCACTGTTGTGATGGGGTTCGTCATCTGTATCTCGTTGCCAGTTGTTAAGTCTTGGATAAAGAATCAGACCAGATGCTGCAAGCTCAAAGTAAGGTGTGACCGTAGTCCTTTATTGCAGATCTCAGAGTGCCTCTCCAGCCTGTGAGGCCTCCTTATATACAGGTGCTCCCAAGGGATTGTGGGATCCCTTGGGACTCCAGAGGAAGAACCATCTGGTGGTTACACAAGGTATTTACAGGTTTACAAATATAACAAAAATAATCTGTATCACTAGAGATAAAGTACCAGGCAAACTAATGGGACTAAAGGTGGACAAGTCCCCTGGACCTGATGCATTACATCCTAGGGTCTTAAAAGAAGTAGCTGCAGAGATAGTGGATGGATTGGTTGTAATCTACCAAAATTCCCTGGATTCTGGAGAGGTCCCAGCGGATTGGAAAACCGCAAATGTAACGCCCCTATTTAAAAAAGGAGGGAGACAGAAAGCAGGAATCTATAGACCAGTTAGCCTAACATCTGTGGTTGGGAAAATGCTGGAGTCCATTATTAAGGAAGCAATAGCAGGACATTTAGAAAATCATAATGCAATTAAGCAGAGTCAGCATGGTTTTATGAAAGGGAAATCATGTCTGTCAAATTTGCTGGAGTTCTTTGAGGACGTAACGAGCAGGATGGATAAGGGGGAACCAGTGGATGTGGTATATTTGGATTTCCAGAAGGCATTCGATAAGCTGCCACATAAAAGGTTACTGCACAAGATAAAAGTTCACGGGATTGGGGATAGAGGATTGGCTAACTAACAGAAAACACAGAGTCGGGATAAATGGGTAATTTCCCAGTTGGCAAACAGTAACTAGTGGGGTGCCACAGGGATCAGTGCTGGGTCCTCAACTATTTACAATCTATATTATGATTTGGATGAAGGGACCGAGTGTAATGTAGCCAAATTTGCTGATGATACAAAGATGGATGGGAAAGCAAATTGTGAGGAGGACACAAAAAATCTGCAAAGGGATATAGACAGGCTAAGTGAGTGGGCAAACATACGGCACATGGAGTATAATGTGGAAAAATGTGAGGTTATCCACTTTGGTAGGAAAAATAAAAAAGCAAATTAATATTTAAATAGGAAGCTGTAGTACAGAGGGACCTGGGGGTCCTTGTGCATGAAACACAAAAAGTTAGTATGCAGGTACAGCAAGTGATCAGGAAGGCAAATGGAATGTTGGCCTTTATTGCAAGGGGGATAGAGTATAAAAGCAGAGAAGTCCTGCTACAACTGTACAGGGTATTGGTGAGGCCACACCTGGAGTACTGCGTACAGTTCTGGTCTCCGTATTTAAGGAAGGATATACTTGCATTGGAGGCTGTTCAGAGAAGGTTCACGAGGTTGATTCCAGAGATGAAGGAATTGTCATATGAAGAAAGGTTGAGCAGGTTGGGCCTCTACTCATTGAAGTTTAGAAGAATGAGAGATGATCTTATTGAAACATATAAGATACTGAGGGGGCTCGACAGGGTAGATGCAGGAGTGGGGGAGACTAGAACTAGGGGGCTTGTTTCAGAATAAGGGGCCGCCCATTTAAAACTGAGATGAGGAGGAATTTCTTCTTTCAGAGGGTTGTAAATCTGTGGAATTTGCTGCCTCAGAGAGCTGTGGAGGCTGGGTCATTGAATATATTTAAGGAGATAGACAGATTTTTAAGCGATAAGGGAGTGAAGGCTTATGGGGAGCGGGTGGGGAAATGGAGCTGAGTCCATGATCAGATCAGCCATGGTCTTATTGAATGTCGGAGCAGACTCGAGGGGCCGTATGGCCTACTCCTGCCCCTATTTCTTATGTTTTTATGTTCTTATGTTCTTTTGGACTCAACATCGAGTTCAATAATTTCAGAGCGTGACCTCTGCCCCCATTGTTTCCCACGGCAGCTGATGGTTCTGATTCCCAGTTACACCTCAGCTGGTCCCATCTTTAGTTTCTTTACTTGCCCCATTACTGCCTCCTCTTGCCTCGCCCCATCATCCGTTTTGTTTCTAATCTCTCCTACTTTTCACCCTAGTTCTAGATTACCCACGAGAGGAAACATTCTCTCTGCATCTACCCTGTCAAGCCCCCTCAGTATCTTATACGTTTCGATAAGATCACCTCTCATTCTTCTAAACTCCAATGAGTAGAGGCCCAACCTACTCAACCTTTCCTCATAAGTCAACCCTCTCATCCCCGGAATCAACCGAGTGAACCTTCTCTGAACTGCCTCCAAAGCAAGTATATCCTTCCCTTTTGTTCTTTCGTCTCCTTCCCCTTTCGCTGCCTGTGCACTTGTTTAAAACCTTTTACATCTCTAACTTTTTCCAGTACTGGTGAAAGTTTGTTGACCTGAAACGTTAACTCTGTTTCTCTCTCCACAGACGCTGCCTGACCCGCTGAGTATTCACAGCCTTTTCTGTTTTTATTGTTTTATTACCTGCTTTGTTAACCTGTCCTGCCACCTTCAGAGATTTACACACAAACACCCTCAGGTGCTCCCCTTGAAAATGGCACCATTTAGCTTCATAGCAAAATGTATCTCCTCACACTTTTCCGCAATGAGTTTCATTGAATGTCATCTGCCGCATGAACACCTGTCCCACCGACCTGTCTATGTTCCCTTGAAGCCTATCACTATCCTTCTCACTTCCAAGTTTTGTGTCATCTACAAATTTTGAAATTGTGCCCTGTACACCCAAGCCCAGGTCATTAATATATATCACGGAAAACAGAAGTCCCAGTACCGACCCCGGGGGAACACCACTGTATACCTTCCTCCAGTCCGAGAAACAACCGTTCACCACTACTCTCTGTTTCCAGTCCCTCAACCAGTCTATCCATGCTGTCACTGCCCCTTTAATCGTGGCGGTGGTGCGAATGTTTGTGGCGGAGGAGTGGCGAGCGATGTGACAAACGAGGATGCAGGGCCCAGAAGAGCCGAGGGCCCAGGGGCAGCACGGACCCAGCCCACACTACGATATGTGGGCGCACTAGGTCCGTGCAGCAGAGCAGGTCTCCAGTCGTCCTGGTTAACCCTTGCCCCTGGTACCAAGGCCTCGCTCTGTCAAGCCCGTGTGGTGGCTAGTGTGCAACGGTCACCCCACGTTAAACAATCCACCCACAGGCATCTTCCACCCCTGGAGATCAGGACTGGAACATCGGGTCCTTCATTGAAACATCTGTGAACTCATCCCTTTTGGTGTGGAAGCAAGTCATCCTCGTTCGAGGGACCGCCGATGATGATGATGATGATGGTGAATGCCATCGGCTTCACTATTGCCAACAAGTCTAGTATATGGCACTTTATCAAATGCCTTTTGAAAGTCCATATACACATCAACCTACTACGCTCATTAACCTTTCGTCACTTCATCAAAGAACTCCATCAAGTTAGTTAAAGACAATTTGCCCTTAACCAATCCGTGCTGGCTCTCCTTCATTCACCCATGCTTGTCCAAGTAGCTGCTCATTTTCTCCCAGATTATTGTCTCTAAAAGCTCCTCCACCACCGACATTGGGGTGACCGGCCTGTCATTGTCACGTTTTTCCCTCTCCCCTTTTTGAATCAGGTTTGTAACATTTGCAATCCTCCAGCCCTCTGGCTGCCACCCCCGTATCCAAGGAGGATTGGAGGATTATGGCCAGTACCTCCGCGATTTCTACCTCTACTTCCCTCAGCATCCTCAGATACATCCCATCTGGTCCTGGAGAATTATCTACTGTAAGTACAGCCAGCCTTTCTAGTACCTCCCCTTGATCTATTGTTATCTCAACCTCCTCCACTGTGGCTGTGGCAAAGTCCTTTTTGATGACTTTTTGTTCCTGTCCAGGAACCGTTAGTGATTTCTGTCCTTGGACTCACAACGTTTTCTGCTCCAACACTGTTCCTCATTTCTCACTGTTCAGAAAATATTCCCATTTATTTTTTGCGGATCCAAAGGAGGGTGACCTCACACTTTAACATACTGTACACTCCTGGCATTGTGTGGGGAGCGAGAATGGAGTGGGTGGAATGGCCTGGGTCTCACTGGTCGCTGTCTGTGTGTGGGTGTGTGAGTCGCAGAGAGCAGCGATAGGCTGCTGAACTCCGTATTTAAGGAGGGATATACTTGCATTGGAGGCAGTTCAGAGAGGGTTCACTCAGTTGATTCCTGAGATGAGGGGGTTGTCTTCTGTAGAAAGGGTGAGTAGGTTGGGTCTATACACATTGGAGTTCAGAAGAATGAGAGGTGATCTTATTGAAACATATAAGATTCTGAGGGGGCTTGACAGGGTAGATGCAGAGAGGATGTTTCCCCTCATGGGGGAATCTAGAACTAGGGGGCATAGTTTCAGAATAAGGGGCCACCCATTTAAAACTGAGATGAGGAGGAATTTCTTCTCTCAGAGGGTTGTAAATCTGTGGAATTCTCTGCCCCAGAGAGCTGTGGAGGCTGGGTCACTGAATATATTTACGGTGGAGATAGACAGATTTTTGAGCGATAAAGGAATAAGGGGTTGTGGGGAGCGGGCGGGGAAGTGGAGCTGAGTCCATGATCAGATCAGCCATGATCGTATTGAATGGCGGAGCAGGCTCGAGGGGCCGAATGGCCGACTCCTGCTCCTATTTCTTATGTTCTTATGTTCAGGATGGGCCTGGCCCAACACATAGCACCTCCCAGCGGCCTCCTGGATACTGCTCCCGAGCAGGAACCCGGGCTGATTTTCCGAGAGCTAAGTGTGCCCCAGTCAGATGGGCCCTAACAACTGGGCCCTAACCCCCAATCTCCACACAGACTGGGCCTTGGGAACCAGGTCCTGCTATCTGGGACCCAGGAACTTCCTCTCGGAATGTTGACAAATCCGAACATTTTTGGGGAATTTGTGACGTAACAGAATCTCTGCTTTCAGCTGAGCTGCGTTGAGAAGCACGGAGTTCGAGTGAATGCGCTGTGTCCCATCTTTGTCGACACTATGCTTTTGTGCGACGTGAAATTGGTCGAGAAGTTTGTGGACCTGAAGGAGGAACTGCAGGAGTTGATTGCGACAATTGGAGTTGTGCAGTGAGTATAAAGCAGTCAGGGAGGGGTGACTTTGTATCTGGATGGTGCACGGCCCAAAGGTCCACTTGCAGCATTTGTACGGTGAAGGCACACGGTGATTTGTGGCCGGGTGTCCCTGAGGGAGCAAGGTGACACCAGCTGATTTCTGCGCCCACCGGCACTAATCCCGATGTTGAGTGTACCGTTTGGGGAATGTGCAGGCGATGTTGTGAGTACTGTGGATGCAGTGTTACCAACAGTCCCAACACTGAGATGGTGTCGAGCTCTATTGACCTGCCCAGGTGGCTTGTGCTCGGTTCTGGTCCTGGAGCATTTTAAACTTAATGGGTGAATGTTGAGGAATGCGGTCTTATTTTTCAGGCCATCCCAGGTTGCCGAGGGATTCTGGCAGCTTGTGTCGGACCAGAGCAGGAATGGGGCACTGCTGAAGGTGTTGGCAGAAGGCAAGCTTGAGTACGAGGTCCAACCTCAGGGTCTTCCTGCAGCAACTCACAAACACACTTAAAGATCCAAAGGCCTGGAGCGTCGGGCGCTGAGCAGAACTGGACCTTCACAACCGCCGGGCAGTGCAAAGGTTAACCCTTTAATGGCTGCTGTTGCTATCTCACTGTTTTCACATTGAAATGTTGGTTGCAAACCAAAACTGATCAATAAACTCCAAACTATTCTCATTTAACAGAAGTGTGTGTTTGTAATGGAGGATGTTGCGATGGTGTTTGGGTGAGATATAAATGTTCCCAGGACACCTGGTGATGGCGGCAGCTGGGACATACTATTGGCCGGCCTTCTCCCACCGCTGCTGATCATTACTACGTCTATAAGTACTTCCAAATGGCATTTTATAAAGTTCTACACAAGAGATTATCAGAAACAATAAAAATAAATGGAATTGGAGGCACCCTTGTGACATGGGTTAATAATTGGTTGGGAGATAGGAGACAGAGAGTGGGGATAAAGGCTAGATACCTGATTGGTGGCATGTGACAAGTGGTCGCTGGCTCACAACCCTGGAACTCCCTCCCTACCCGCACTGTGGGAGCCCCTTCACCACACGGACTGCAGTGGTTCAAGGCTGTGGCTCACCACCATCTTCTCACGGGGCAATTAGGTATGGGCAGCAAATGCCAGCCTTGCCAGCGACGCCCACATCCCAGGAACAAATACAAATAAAAGTGGTCTTCCCCAGGGATCTGTTCTGGGGCCTCAGTGTGAGGTTGGGATCACGGGAAGAGGGGTCAGTGGGGGAGGGGGATCAGTGGGGGAGGGGATCAGTGGGGGAGGGGGATCAGTGGGGGAGGGGATCAGTGGGGGAGGGGGATCAGTGGGGGAGGGGGATCAGTGGGGGAGGGGGATCAGTGGGGGAGGGGATCAGTGGGGGAGGGGGTTCAGTGGGGGAGGGGGATCAATGGGGGAGGGGGATCAGTGGGGGGAGGGGGATCAGTGGGGGAGGGGGATCAGTGGGGGAGGGGATCAGTGGGGGAGGGGGATCAGTGGGGGGAGGGGGATCAGTGGGGGGAGGGGGTTCAGTGGGGGAGGGGGATCAGTGGGGGAGGGGATCATGGGGGAGAGGGATCAGTGGGGGAGGGGGTTCAGTGAGGGAGGGGGATCAGTGGGGGAGGGGATCATGGGGAAGTGGATCATGGGGGGAGGGGGATCAGTGGGGGAGGGGATCATGGGGAAGTGGATCATGGGGGGAGGGGGATCAGTGGGAGGGGGATCAGTGGGAGGGGGATCAGTGGGGGAGGGGATCAGTGGGGGGTGGGGGAGGGGATCCCGGGGGGAGGGGGATCAGTGGGAGGGGGATCACTGGGGAAGGGGGATCAGTGGGAGGGGGGTCACGGGGAAGGGGGATCAGTGGGGGAGGGGATCACGGGGAGGGGGATCATGGGGGGAGGGGATCAGTGGGAGGGGGATCACGGGGGAAGGGGGATTAGTGGGAGGGGATCACGGGGAAGGGGGATCAGTGGGGGAGGGGATCACGGGGAGGGGGATCAGTGGGGGGAGGGGGATCAGTGGGGGAGGGGGATCAGTGGGGGAGGGGATCAGTGGGGGGAGGGGGATCAGTGGGGGGAGGGGGTTCAGTGGGGGAGGGGGATCAGTGGGGGAGGGGATCATGGGGGAGAGGGATCAGTGGGGGAGGGGATCACAGGGAGGGGAATCATGGGGGGAGGGGATCAGTGGGAGGGGGATCACGGGGGAAGGGGGATTAGTGGGAGGGGATCACGGGGAAGGGGGGTCACGGGGAAGGGGGATCAGTGGGGGAGGGGATCACGGGGAGGGGGATCAGTGGGGGAGGGATCACGGGGAGGGGGATCATGGGGGGAGGGGGATCAGTGGGGGAGGGGATCACGGGGAGGGGGATGAGGCTGCAGAAGAATTGGTTGGCAATGTTGACGTGAAGTGACTGGGAGCCATTGGTGCCCTGAGAGAAAGGGTTGATGGGAATCTGGGTCTGTAAGTGGACGGGGCTGTAGGCCAATGATCCCTCTAGGTTTTAGGGTTCACGTGACCCCTTTAACATGGCAGCGCAGCTTAAAAGGAACGTTGATGTGGGCCGGCCCATCGCTGTGTGATGGAGGACTGAGAGAGGGAGGATACTGTTCGGGAAGTGAAGGGTAGAGGGGTGAAGGTACGGGTTGGGGAGTTGGTGGTGAAGAGGAGGTGGAATCAGAGGTGACGTTGTTGTAGAACTGGAGCAAAGTGTTCTTGGTCAGGGAGCAGGTTTTAGGGATGAAGGGTTATAGACTCTTCAATATATAACAGTTTTGAACGAAGATTAAGAAATGGACGTGGAACCTTGGGTTACTCGGTAAAAAAACAGAACTGTGAACTTGAGCAAAGTGGGAATTGTGGGAGACTTCGTCATTGACACATCCTGAAAAGGGTCATGGGATTTTGTTTCCTGTTATTGTCAGGATGTGGTTTTGCCGAGTCAGACTGAGCGCTGTAATCTACAGGACCTGGTGCAATGATCAGCCTCACTGCTGATCATTACAGGATTAGGAAAGCAGACCTGAGTACTGAAAGGAATTCTTTAACGTTCGAATTGAAAAATACTGTGATGTTCTCAGCAGATTTTGAAGATCAAATATAAAACAGGAATTACAGGAAAGATTGCACGAGAGAGGATCCAGAGGAGATTTCCGAGGATGTTGCCTGGACTGGAGAATTTTAGCGATGAGGAAAGATTGGATAGGTTGGGGTTGTTTTCTTTGGAACTGAGGAGGCTGAGGGGAGACCTGATTGAGGTGTATAAAATTATGAGGGGCCTGGATAGAGTGGATAGAAAGGACCTATACCTCTTAGCAGAGGGGTCATCAACTAGGGGGCATAGCTTTAAAGGGGATGTTTAGAGGGGATTTGATGGGAAATGTCTTCACCCAGAGGGTGGTGGGGGTCTGGAACTCACGGCCTGAAAGGGTGGTAGAGGCAGAAACCCTCACCACATTTAAAAAGTACTTGGATGTGCACCTGAAGTGCTGTAACCTACAGGGCTACGGACCGAGAGCTGGAAAGTGGGATTAGGCTGGGTAGCTCTTGGTCGGCCGGCACAGACACGATGGGCCGAATGGCCTCCTTCCATGCTGTAAATTTCTATGATTCTCTGATATAAAATAGCCCACAGGGACAAACACGGGTGACGTCAGAACAAGATGGTTTAGGACAGGAAGCTTCTTATTGTCCAACGATAAAACTTATTCAATCCTTTGGGCTTGAGTCATGCTCACTGGAAAATGGTCAATGAGAAGCTCTTCATTTCTTTCTGGTAAAACCACTCAACTTACGTAAGAATATAAGAAATAGGAACAGGAGTCGGCCATTCGGCCCCTCGAGCCTGCTCCGCCATTCAATACGATCATGGCTGATCTGATCATGGACACAGCTCCACTTCCCCGCCCGCTCCCCATAACCCCTTATTCCCTTATCGGTTAAGACACTGTCTATTTCTGTCTTAAATTTATTCAATGTCCCAGCTTCCACAGCTCTCTGAGGCAGTGAATTCCACAGATTTACAACCCTCTGAGAGAAGAAATCCCTCCTCATCTCAGTTTTAAATGGGTGGCCCCTTATTCTAAGATTATGCCCTCTAGTTCTAGTCTCCCCCATCAGTGGAAACATCCTCTCTGCATCCACCCTGTCAAGCCCCCTCAGTATCTTATACGTTTCGATAAGATCACCTCTCATTCTTCTAAACTCCACTGAGTAGAGGCCCAACCTACTCAACCTTTCCTCATAAGTCAACCCCCTCATCGCCGGAATCAACCGAGTGAACCTTCTCTGAACT
Organism: Pristiophorus japonicus; assembly: GCF_044704955.1. Classification (NCBI taxonomy): domain Eukaryota; kingdom Metazoa; phylum Chordata; class Chondrichthyes; family Pristiophoridae; genus Pristiophorus; species Pristiophorus japonicus. Next base: position 55,954 of record NW_027253369.1, read on the forward strand.
GCCTCCAAAGCAAGTATATCCTTTCGTAAATATGGAAACCAAAACTGCACGCAGTACTCCAGGTGTGGCCTCACCAATACCCTGTACAACTGCAGCAAGACTTCCCTGCTTTTATACTCCATCCCCTTTGCAATAAAGGCCAAGATTCCATTGGCCTTCCTGATCACTTGCTGTACCTGCATACTAACCTTTTGTGTTTCATGCACAAGTACCCCCAGGTCCCGCTGTACTGCAGCACTTTGCAATCTTTCTCCATTTAAATAATAACTTGCTCTTTGATTTTTTTCTGCCAAAGTGCATGACCTCAGACTTTTCAACATTATACTCCATTTGCCAAATTTTTGCCCACTCACTTAGCCTGTCTATGTCCTTTTGCAGATTTTGTGTGTCCTCCTCACACATTGCTTTTCCTCCCATCTTTGTATCGTCAGCAAACTTTGCTACGTTATACTCAGTCCCTTCTTCCAAGTCGTTAATATAGATTGTAAATAGCTGGGGTCCCAGCACTGATCCCTGCGGCACCCCACTAGTTACTGATTGCCAACCCGAGAATGAACCATTTATCCCAACTCTCTGTTTTCTGTTCGTTAGCCAATCCTCTATCTATGGTAAATTCTTTAAAGTTAGAAAATAACTAGTGTCTAGTTTTTGTAAATTGAACGAGCGAGAGGAGACATCCTATCGGGAGAAGCCGGTCTTCGGGTCAACAATTGCACAATGCTCCTGGATGAGACTGAAGGGCCAGCGAGGGAAGCTGGTGGAGACGTTCAGGCCAAAGGCGTGGCGGTCTGACAAGGCCCAAAACACACGGCTCTGCCTTTGTATCTGAAGGGAATGTTGATGGATCCAACAGTTGGATTGGTGAGGAGTTGCCGGCAGAGCTGGGCCTTGTCAATGGGCTGATGGGAGTGTGGGTGATAGAATGCTGCTGGAGGGCCGGGGAAGGAGCTGTGAGAATCTGGGGTTGGTACAACAGAGGAAGGACTGAGAGACGGGGAGCTATTGATTGATCAGAGTAGGCGAGTGGACGGTCCCGCTCCCCTCCCACTCCCCTCCCGCTCCCCTCCCTCTCCCCTCCCTCTCCCCTCCCGCTCCCCTCCCGCTCCCCTCCCTCTCCCCTCCCGCTCCCCTCCCTCTCCCATCCCGCTCCCCTCCCTCTCCCCTCCCTCTCCCCTCCCGCTCCCTCCCTCTCCCCTCCCTCTCCCCTCCCTCTCCCCTCCCGCTCCCCTCCCGCTCCCTTCCTCCCGCTCCCCTCCCGCTCCCCTCCCGCTCCCCTCCCGCTCCCCTCCCGCTCCCTCCCTCTCTCCCTCTCTCTCCCTCCCGCTCCCCTCCCGCTCCCCTCCCGCTCCCTCCCTCTCTCCCTCTCTCTCCCTCCCGCTCCCCTCCCGCTCCCCTCCCGCTCCCCTCCCGCTCCCTCCCTCTCTCCCTCTCTCTCCCTCCCACTCCCCTCCCGCTCCCCTCCCGCTCCCTCCCTCTCTCCCTCTCTCTCCCTCCCGCTCCCCTCCCGCTCCCCTCCCTCTCCCTCCCGCTCCCCTCCCGCTCCCCTCCCGCTCCCTCCCGCTCCCCTCCCGCTCCCCTCCCTCTCCCTCCCTCTCTCCCTCTCTCTCTCCCTCCACCTCCCTTTCTCTCCCCCTCCCTCCCCGTGCCCCTCTCTCTATCCCTCCCCTCTCTCCGTCGCTCTCCCTCCCCCTCTCTCTCTTCCGTCCTCCTCCTCCCTCCCTCCCCCTGCCTCTCCCCCGCTCTCTCTCTCTCTCTCTCTCTCTCTCTGTCTCTCCCCCCCCTCTCTCTTTTCCCCTCGTCCTCCCTCTCTCCCCTGACCCTCCCTCTCTCTAGCTCCCTCCCCATGCCCCTCTCGCTGTGCCCCTCCCCCTCTGTCTGTTCTTCTCCGTCTCTCTGTCCCTCCCCCTCCCCCTCTCTTTGTCCCTCCCTCTCCCCCTCTCTCTGTCCCTCCCCCTCCCCCTCTCTCTGTCCCTCCCCCCTCTCTCTCCATCCATCCCTCCACCTCCCTCCCTCCCCCTGCCCTACCCCTCTCTGTTATGTATGCATGCTTGTATTGTTATATGATGTCTGTAACACTGAATGTACCTTACACTGTACACACCTTACCTGTACACCAGAGGGTGCTGCTGCTGAAGACCTAAGGGTTACCTGCACACGGCAGGTAACCCAGTATAAAAGGGAGCTCACAGCTTGGTGTCCTCACTCAGAAGCTGCAAATAAAGGACTACAGTCTGTAAGTATCATACCCTGCCTCGTGGAGTCATTAACAAGGTGCCAACATATACAATAACTGGCGACGAGGTCACGAACTACATGCTCAGCATGTCGAATCTCAGCAGCTTTCAACAATTCACCGATGGGGAAGATTGGGATGCTTTCATGGAAAGATTGGAACATTTCTTCATAGCCAACAACCTGGATGGTGACACACTGGCTTCACTACCGAAATAACGCAGGGCCATCCCGCTTAGCAGTTGTGGGCCTACCATCCTTTGTCTCATCAGGGACTTGCCAGCCGCGGAGAAGACAACCAGCAAAAGCTATGAGGAACTTGTAACACTTATACAGGAGCAACTAAAACCAAAAGAAAGCATCCTCACAGCCAGGCACCGGTTCTACACTCACTGGCGACCCGAAGGCCAAGAAATTACTAAGTATGCTGCACATTTAAGAAGACTGGCTGTAATACGTCCTTACTACACAGTATAAATGCACACGAGGCCCATAATTGAGAGAAGGTCACTCTGTGACCAGTTACCTTTATTAGCCAGCACTCAAGTGATGAAGGTGGGTGGAGCTTCCCCTTTTATACCTGCAGGTCCAGGTTAGGAGTGTCTCCCACCTAGTGGTCAGTGTTCTCACGGTGTACAACTTAGGTCAGTTTATACATGGGTTACAATGCTGGTTGAATACATGACATCACCTCCCCCCCTTATTGGGATCACAGGTTGAGTCTCTCTGGTGGTTTACGCTCCCTTGTAGAGCGCCTGAGCTGGGGCTCCGGTTGTTGGGCGCTGGCCTGAGTGTCTGCTGTTTGCGGTGCCTCAGGCCTGTCCGGACTGCCCACAGTGACTGGGCTCTTCTCCCTTTGGTTCCGGTGTTCGGTCACCTGTGGTGGAGTGAACTCAATATCGTGTTCTTCCTCTGCTTCTTCTATGGGGTTGCTGAACCTCCTTTTTGTTTGATCCACGTGTTTGCGGCAGATTTGTCCATTGGTAAGTTTAACTATCAGAATCCTATTTCCCTCTTCGGCAACCACAGTGCCTGCGAGCCATTTGGGCCCTGCAGCGTAATTGAGGACAAAAACGGTCATTGACATCAATACATCGCGCCCTCACATTCCTGTCATGGTAGTCACATTGTGACTGACGCCTGCTCTCAACAATTTCTTTCACAGTAGGGTGTATAAGGGATAACCTGGTTTTTGAGCGTTCTTTTCATTAGCAGCTCTGTGGGTGGAACCCCTGTGAGCGAGTGTGGTCGGGGTCTATTGGCCAACAGGAGGCGTGATAAGCGGCTTTGTAGGGAACCCCCTTGGATTCTGAGCATCCCCTGTTTGATTATCTGCACTGCTCGTTCTGTCTGGCCGTTTGAGGCCGGCTTGAACGGTGCCGTTCTAACATGGTTAATTCCATTGCCTGCCATGAAGTCCTGGAATTCAGTGCTTGTGAAGCACGGGCCATTGTCGCTGACCCAGATGTCCGGTAGACCGTGGGCGGCGAACATTGCCTGTAGACTTTCTACCGTGGCAGAGGATGTGCTTGAATTGAAAATATTACACTCGATCCATTTGGAGTAGGCGTCTACTACAACCAAAAACATTTTTCCCATGAAAGGACCTGAGTAGTCCACATAGACGCGTGACCAAGGCTTGGCGGGCCATGGCCAGGGGCTAAGGGGGGCTTCCCTGGGCGCATGGCCCAGCTGGGCAGCCGTGTTGCACCTGCGAACACAAAGTTCCAGATCTGCATCTATCACTGGTATTGCTACAGTTGTACAGGGCCTTGGTGAGGCCACACCTGGAGTACTGTGTACAGTTTTGGTCTCCTAACCTGAGGAAGGACATTCTTGCTATTGAGGGAGTGCAGCGAAGGTTCACCAGACTGATTCCCGGGATGGCGGGACTGACCTATCAAGAAAGACTGGATCAACTGGGCTTGTATTCACTGGAGTTCAGAGGAATGAGAGGGGACCTCATAGAAACGTTTAAAATTCTGACGGGTTTAGACAGGTTAGATGCAGGAAGAATGTTCCCAATGTTGGGGAAGTCCAGAACCAGGGGACACAGTCTAAGGATAAGGGGTAAGCCATTTAGGACCGAGATGAGGAGAAACTTCTTCACCCAGAGAGTGGTGAACCTGTGGAATTCTCTACCACAGAAAGTTGTTGAGGCCAATTCACTAAATATATTCAAAAAGGAGTTAGATGTAGTCCTTACTACTAGGGGAATCAAGGGGTATGGCGAGAAAGCAGGAATGGGGTACTGAAGTTGCATGTTCAGCCATGAACTCATTGAATGGTGGTGCAGGCTCAAAGGGCCGAATGGCCTACTCCTGCACCTATTTTCTATGTTTCTATGTTTCTATTACACAGGACCAGATCTAAGATAGCCTGCTCCCTGGTTAGTTCTGCAACGTACTGTTCAAGGAAACTATTCCGGATACACTCTATAAACTCCTCCTCAAGGCTACTGTGATGTATGTAGCACTCAGATCACTGACTCCACACGGTCTGGTGTTGTAGTAACTGTTGTGACCTTAGTCCTTTATTGTGTAAGTGCCCCTCAGGTGTGGTGGGCAGCCTTTTTTCCTCTGTCTCGCAGGTAATTTCAGGTCTCCCACCACAGTGCCCCTTGTGGCGCACCATTGTAACTATACATTTTATGTACCTGGACAATACATAACATCTCACTCCCCCCCCAGTTCCAAAAGCCATTGCCGGTAACCTCCTGGTCCGTCCTGGTTGATTTGTGAGTGTGAGCCCATGACCATCCATTGCCCTCTTCCCCCCTTGTAGAGATTATGCTTGTGATCAGGTGCAAGCATGTGGTGTTTACATGGGTGATGAAGTACACGAGTAGAAACTCCAACAGAAAGCAGGTATACATGGACAGTACATTTGTATGGTACATATTCTATATGGTACAGATGTTATGTCAAAAGGTTGCAGGTACACTGAACAGTTATTAAATCCCGGCTCCACTGGGTGAGGTGTGGTGGGGGTATACAGCCCCTTTTTGGCCCAGGTAATGGGCTGCGCTGAGACAGGGTATCGCAACTAGTGCGTTGCCTCTGTTCTCAGAAAACAGTCGCCTTGGCAGCTCATCTGCAGCCGCTGAACAATTACATAAATACATAGATCGAAAATTGCATTAGTCCATTAGTCACATTAGTCACGAACCCATTAACCCTTTTACCTGTACCTCATGGTATTAACTCTTCGTAATTCATATCCATTATTTTAAACGTGGTAACCATTTACCATTAAAATATTAACTCATATCATAAATCCGTCATCATACAATCACATTGCTCATTTAGATTCGCTCTTGCCTTACAAAAGTCTCTTTGTGGGGACTGCCAACGTGTAAGGCCCTTTTAAGACTCCCGGGTGCCTTTCCCTTTTAAGACGCAATCTTGTGTTTTCCACGAGGCTTCCACTGGGCGTCACCATTTTAGTTGTTCTGCTTGCCTTTCTCTGCAGAGCTCTGCTACCACGAGGCTCGCCACAATCTTGAGCTCGCTGGCATGACGTTTTATTCTCTCCATGCAGTTGTGGATGGAGTTTAAAGAAGGAATAGAAGGAATAAAGAAGAAAGAAGGAAGAAAAATGGCCAAGAACAATTTGATCTTGACTCTGGCAGAAGTGGTTCTTTGGATTCGATCAGTCATAGTCCCTGTGAGAGTGGCCTCTGTAATTGCTGCCGTATCCGCCGCTCTGGCTCTTGTACCCGCCCGAGTAGCTGTCACGTTCTCCCGAGTCATACCGGCTGCTATCGTAGCCTCTGCCGCCGCTGTAGCCTCCGCCGCCGCTGTAACCTCCGCCGCCGCTGACCCAGTAATGGCCGCCTCTCCTGCGGCCGCCGTAGCCTCCGCCGCCGCTGACCCAGTAATGGCCGCCTCTCTTGCGGCCGCCGCTGTAGCCTCCGCCGCCGCTGTAACCTCCGCCGCCGCTGTAACCTCCGCCGCCGCTGTAACCTCCGCCGCCTCTGTAACCTCCGCCGCCGCTGACCCAGTAATGGCCGCCTCTGTAGCCTCCGCCGCCGCTGACCCAGTAATGGCCGCCTCTGTAGCCTCCGCCGCCGCTGACCCAGTAATGGCCGCCTCTGTAGCCTCCGCCGCCGCTGACCCAGTAATGGCCGCCTCTCCTGCGGCCGCCGTAGCCTCCGTCGCCGCTGACCCAGTAATGGCCGCCTCTCCTGCGGCCGCCGTAGCCTCCGCCGGCGCTGACCCAGTAATGGCCGCCTCTCCTGCGGCCGCCGGCGCTGACCCAGTAATGGCCGCCTCTCTTGCGGCCGCCGTAGCCGCCACCACCGCCCGACTTTTTCTCCGCGTGGGCCCCTCGGACTTGCTGGCCATCGATGGATTTCCTGTCCATCGCCTGCAGCTCCCCACCGACTCGCACCTCAGCGATCGGCCCGTACTTACAAAGCTACTCTTCCCGGGTCTGCTCGCCGGTGTGGGGATTCAGACTGCCGATGAACGGCTTCTTCCTCCTCCAGCTCGGTCGGCGCCGCTCTTTGGGAACCCGGGGAACACCGGTCTGTGGAGGAATGAAGTCTTCCCAGCTCCCACAGACCTTCCCCATCCATCTCCTGCCGAGGAGTGTCGGCCCATCGCCTGCAATGACCCATGAGGGTAAACCGTGCGCCTCGCCCCCGTGGGATACCTGCACCATCGCTCTGCCGAGAACAGGTATCAGTTCCCTGGTGTAGGTACGCAGCTTCACCGTGACCGGGACCAGCTTGAGTCGTGCAGCTGGGTTGACCCACAGTTGATCAAAAGTTCTCCGACTCATCAACGACGGACCCGAGCCCGTGTCCACTTCCATACTCACTGGAACTCCGTTAATCTTGACTTCCATAGTCACTGGGGTTGAACCGTCGGTGCACGTATACAGTCCAAGCACCTCATCTTCTTCTGCCTGCTCCTCACTGAACAGTGGATCATCCCCCATCTCCTCAGCCACATGGTGAGTCTGATTTCTTTTACACATACGCTGAAGGTGGCCTTTAACGTGGCACGTATTGCACGTGTACTCCGCAAACCTGCACCGGTGAGCCTCATGGCTTCCTCCACAACGCCAGCATGGTGCTGCTTGATTGGCCTCCCTCAGCGGACTCTGAGTTCCAGGACCCCGAGGTCCGTGCTCTCTGCCCTGGGCAGAGCCACGTTCTGCAGTTTTGTCCGTGGTGGGCGCTATCCTGTGGACAGTGCCTGCCGGGTTCGAGACTGTGTGGATCATTTGCTTGGTGCAGCAAGTCGAGGTCATATGTGCGCGGCTGATGGTGATGGCCTTTGTCAGAGTGACTGTGGGTTCCGTGACCAGTAGCTTGTGAAGGAGGCCCTCATGGCCAATCCCCATAACGAAAACGTCTCGCAACGCCTCGTCAAGGTGTGCGCCAAAATCACACGGCGCCGCGAGTCTCCTGAGGTCCGCAGCATATTTGGTGATATCCTGGCCCTCGGGCCTGCAGTGATGGTAAAATTTGTATCTGACCGTGAGGATGCTCTCCTTCGGTTTCAACTGGTCACGAATGAGTTCAGTCAGCTCCTCGTATGACTTGTCCCTGGCGCTCCCAGGTGCCAGCAAATCCCTGACGAGACAGTAAACCTCATCTCCACAACTGGAGAGCAATATCGCCTTACGCTTCTCTCTCAGTGCATTCGTGTTCCCCGTCAGGTCGTCTGCTGTGGATTAGTACTCGAGCCTTTCCGTAAAGGCCTCCCAATCATTGCCCACGGTAAAATCCTTTAGCGAGCCCAGAGTAGCCATGGTTGCGTGGAGTTCGTCCGCTTTCTTGTCGCCAATGTGGTGTATGTAGCACACAAATCACTGACTCCACACGGTCTGGTGTTGTAGTAACTGCTGTGACCTTGGTCCTTTATTGTGTAACTCCAGAGTGCCCCTCAGGTGTGGTGGGCAGCCTTTTATACTCTGTCTCGCAGCTACTTCCAGGTCTCCCACCACAGCGCCCTCTGTGGAGCACCATTGTACTTATACATTTAATGTACCTGGACAATACATAACAGCTACTGTGGCCAATTTGCTTTGTCCAATCAATATGATGGTTAAAATCGCCCAGGATTATTGCCGTTCCTTTTTTACAAGCCCCCATTATTTCTTGATTTATACTCCGTCCAACAGTGTAGCCACTGTTACCCTTTGCTTGCTGCCTCCAAGCTAATAATTGGCTGCTGCGTTTCCCACATTACAACAGTAACTACACTCCAAAAGTACTTCATTGGCTGTAAAGTGCTTTGAGATGCCCGGTGGTCGTGAAAGGCGCTATATAAATGCAAGTCTTTCTTTTTGTTTCTTGTTCTCGGAGCAGAGAAGGCTGGGAGGAGATTTGATCGAGGCGCTTAAAGTCAAGAAGGATTTCATCAAGTAAATAAAGAGACACAGTGTCTAATGGCTGCAGGGCCAATAACCAGAGGACACAGATTTAAGGTGATTGGCAAAAAACCCAGAGGCGACATGAGGAAAACCCTTTTTAAACAATGAGTGGTTAGGATCTGGAATGCACTGCCTGATCGGGTGGTGGATACAGAGTCAATCGTAACTTTCAAACAGGAATTGGTTAAAAACACGAAGGAGAAAAAATGTAAGGATATGGGGAAAGAGCGAGTGCAGTGGCATGGACTCGATGGGCTGAATGGCCTTCCGCTGTGCTGAACCAGGGCTAGGAATTGCACAGCGGCCGCTTGAGGTGAAAGCTCGTGAAGGAGCACAAAAGTATCGGCAGGCGAAAACGATAGTTTGCTTGCAGAAACTTCTGCTTTAGCATTGACGAGAGAAGTGGAGCTAAACCAAGTGCCATGACTTCTCTCAGAGCGCTAAAGTGAGTGAGGGGTGGTGGTGGCAGTGTGTGGAGCGATGTCCTTAACAGGAAGGCCAATGGTGGGTTCAATCACTCTCCTGCTGTGTGTAGGGTCATGGGTCCTGCTTCCCGTGCGTAACAGCCCCGCACACTGAGAGACCGAGCGCAGGGCCGAGCCATCGTGGCTCACATTAAATCAGGAGGCACCATACTGGAGCGAGAGATAACTGTTTCCCTGCCTGCCTCTAACCAGCGTTCCCCAAGGGCCTGGCCGTGGTGCCCACACCTCCTGCAGCTGCCGGTGCTGACGCCTGGCGATGCGCCAGAGGGCGGGAGTTAATATCACATCCGGGGCGGTAACGGAGTGTTGCGCACCGGACCACGTCACAATCTACGGGACACAAGAGAGCGAGGCGGTAAGTGTTAGCGCCAACACAAAACCGGCAGGGAAGTTGGCGAGCGTTGGTGAATTCTCCACGCCCGGTCGGTAACCCCCGAGCGCCCTGTTACCGACCCTTGCGGGCTCTAACCGGAGGTGCAAACCAGGCGGCGATCCCGTGATTCTGGGATCAAGGCTGAAGCGTTCCCCTTGACCACCAGCAGGTGGCAGCAAGTCCATGCAATCTCCCGATTACCGAACAGAACCGGACTCGGCAGGGGCTGGAAATGGGAAATAAAACCAGAAAATGGTCACACTCCGGGTCAGGCAGTGTCTGTGGAGATTGGTCCATGTCCCTTCGGCAGAACTGCAGAAGCTCGAGATGTGACAGGTTTTAAACAAGTGCAGGGGCCGGGAGGACAAAGGGGAAGGTGTGTGACAGGCTGGGAGGCAGGAGAGATTGAGAGACCAGGCGGGATTGTCGCATTGTGAGATTTTTGATCAATGGCGTTCCTGATAACGCCTGGAAAAGGTTTGCGTCCCTCGCCTGCAAAATTCGGCAAAGAATGAGTGTCCGTGATCAGGGCCAAGTCAGGCCCCAGCCACAGATCACAGCGTTAAAAACTGTTTGTTGATTTAAGGGACTTGTTGTTCAGTGCCCTGCAACATAACATTGGACATCGAATGGGTTTATTTTGGTGGGGGGAGATTTTGTGACTTTGTCAGGGGACAGTCTAAGGATAAGGGGTAGGCCATTTAGGACTGAGATGAGGAGAAACTTCTTCACTCAGAGAGTGGTTAACCTGTGGAATTCCCTGCCGCAGAGAGTTGTTGATGCCTGTTCGTTGGATATATTCAAGAGGGAGTTAGATATGGCCCTTACGGCTCACGGGATCAAGGGGTATGGAGAGAAAGCAGGAAAGGGGTACTGAGGGAATGATCAGCCATGATCTTACTGAATGGTGGTGCAGGCTCGAGGGGCCGAATGGCCTACTCCTGCACCTATTCTCTATGTTTCTATGTTGCAGTAAAGTTTAGGATTCACCTTTTGCCGTTGGTGCGTTGTGCATCATTCCCACGTTCACCGGCGATGTGCCTTTATGGGGGCACCCAGCGTGTGCAGTGTAGGCTCCACCCTCAGTTTCTCTATTTAGGAGCTGGTCCATCATGAGCTGGCGTTGCTGCACCCCCCGTGGATAGGGGGGGCTACCCAATGGGGGCCTCGCCAGGCTCCTCTTCATCGTCCTCCTTCTCCTGAGGTGGGCCTGCTGTCCCCACGGGCAATGCCTGGCCCCTCATGGTGGCCAAGCTGTGCAACATGAGGCACACCTGGGAAACTGGTGAGGGGAGTGTTGAAGGCTGCCTCCAGAGCAGTGCAGGCATGGGTCTGCCTGTAGGAGACGGCATCTGACACACTGCTCCTCAGAGAGCTGGAGGTCTGAGTGTTGATGCCTGTAAACCATGGGGGTGTAGCCCTCCTCCCCAGATATCTTCAGCCTCTCCTCATCCATGGGCCGACATGGCCAAGAGCCCTTCCTGTAGCTTGACACGGCCTGGTAATAGCATGCAGCATGATACACTGGCGGACTAGTAATGCCCCCATTACATTCTCTCACTGACCTGCGATGTAGGCCCTCCCCCCTCCATTTAAATACATCGCCAATACCGCCTACCACACCCTGGGACCCCCTGGTTTTTCAGACGTTTCCTGGGGTGGGCGTGAAATGAGGTGTTGGGGCCGAATTTTGCATCCGGAGCGCTAGCAGAGCGTTGCACGACAATTGACGTCACCATCTCAGTGAGACTAGAGGGTGGGGCGATAAGTGTTTGCACCGCTGCAAACCATGAGCCGAATTTGCCGGCCGGGCGGTAAAAGCTGGATGCCCGCCATAATGCCTAGAGACACCCCTTACCGCCTCTCCAGGGCGCTAACTGAGGCGCAAGGGAGCCGAAAATCCAGCCCAGGAGGGATGATGGGGCGAGGCAAGAGGAGGCAGTAATGGGACAAGTAAAGAAACTAAAGCTGGGACCAGCTGAGGTGTAACTGGGAATCAGAACCATCAGCTGCCGTGGGAAACAATGGGGGCAGAGGTCACGCTCTGAAATTGTTGAACTCGATGTTGAGTCCAGAAGGCAGTAAAGGGCCTAACCGAAGGATGAGGTGCTGTTCCTCGAGCTTGCGTTGAGCTGCATTGGAACAGTGTAGGAGGCCGAGGACGGAGAGGTCAGAGTGTGAGAGGGGCGGGGAATTAAAGTGACAGGCGACCGGAAGCTCAGGATCACACTTACGGACTGAACGGAGGTGTTCCACAAAGCGGTCACCCAATCTACACTTGGTCTCCCCAGTGTAGAGGAGACCCCATTGTGAGCAGCGGATACAGTATACTAAACTGAGAGAAGTACACGTAAATCGCTGGTTCTCCTGGAAGGAGTATTTGGGGCCCTGGACAGTGGGAAGGGAGGAGGTCAAAGGGCAGGTGTTGCATCTCCTGCGCTTGCTCAGGAAGGAGCCGTGGGGAGGGGAGGGGCTGCTGAGGGTGACTGCGGAATGGACCACACTGGTCCCCGGGCCCCACACTGGGGCCTGAGCCCCACACTGGGCCCCACACTGGGCCCTGGGCCCCACACTGGGGCCTGAGCCCCACACTGGGCCCCACACTGGGCCCTGGGCCCCACACTGGGCCCCACACTTGGCCCCACACTGGGCCCTGAGCCACACACTGGGCCCCACACTGGGCCCTGAGCCCACACTGGGGCCTGAGCCCCATACTGGGCCCCACACTGGGCCCTGAGCCACACACTGGGCCCCACACTGGGCACTGGGCCCCACACTGGGCCCCACACTGGGCCCTGAGCCACACACTGGGCCTCACACTGGGCCCTGAGCCCACACTGGGCCCTGAGCCCTACACTGGGCCCTGAGCCCACACTGGGCCCCACACTGGGCCCTGAGCCCCACAATGGGCCCCACACTGAGCCCTGGGCCCCACACTGGGCCCCACACTGCGCCCTGAGCCCTACACTGGGCCCCACATTGGGCCCTGAGCCCCACACTGGGCCCCACACTGGGCCCTGAGCCCCACACTGGGCCCCACACTGGGCCCTGAGCCCAAACTGGGCCCCACACTGGGCCCTGAGCCCCACACTGGGCCCCACACTGGGCCCTGAGCCCCACACTGGGCCCCACACTGGGCCCTGAGCCCTACACTGGGCCCCACATTGGGCCCTGAGCCCCACACTGGGCCCCACACTGGGCCCCACACTGAGCCCTGAGCCCCACACTGGGCCCTGAGCCCACACTGGGCCCTGAGCCCCACACTGGGCCCCGAACCACACACTGGGCCCTGAGCCCACACTGGGCCCCACACTGGTCCCCGGGCCCCACACTGGGGCCTGAGCCCCACACTGGGCCCCACACTGGGCCCTGGGCCCTGACGATGCTGCAAATGCTGATGGATCAAATTGTATGTGGACAACATGCCTGGCGAGGAACTTTCTTCACCCAGAGGGTGGTGGGATCTGGAACTCACGGCCTGAAAGGGTGGTAGAGGCAGAAACCCTCACCACATTTAAACAGTACCTGGATGTGCACCTGAAGTGCCGTAACCTACAGGGCTACAGACCGAGAGCTGGAAAGTGGGATTAGGCTGGGTAGCTCTTGGTCGGCCGACGGGAGACGATGGGCCGAATGGCCTCCTTCCCCGTTGTAAACTTCTAAGATTCTATGACCATTGGGCATGGGGTCAACACTGGGCATTGGGGGGGGTCACGAGGCATTAGTGTTAGGGGGGGAGTGAGGGACAGGGTTAGAGAGGGGAGTGAGGGGTAGCCCAGGGTTAGAGGGGGGAGTGAGGGGTAGCCCAGGGTTAGATGGGGGAGTGAGGGGTAGCCCAGGGTTAGAGGGGGGAGTGAGGGACAGGTTAGAGGGGGGGTGAGGGACAGGGTTAGAGGGGGAGTGAGGGGTAACCCAGGGTTAGAGGGGGAGTGTGGGACAGGGTTAGCGGGGGGAGTGGGGGACAGGGTTAGGGGGGAGTGAGGGACAGGGTTAGAGGGGGAGTGAGGGGTAGCCCAGGGTTAGAGGGGGCAGTGAGGGATAGGTTAGAGGGGGGGTGAGGGACAGGGTTAGAGGGGGAGTGAGGGGTAGCCCAGGATTAGAGGGGGGAGTTAGGGACAGGGTTAGAGGGGGAGTGAGGGGTAGCCCAGGGTTAGAGGGGGGAGTGTGGGACAGGGTTAGGGGGGGAGTGAGGGGTAGCCCAGGGTTAGAGGGGGGAGTAAGGGACAGGTTTAGAGGGGGAGTGAGGGACAGGGTTAGAGGGGAAGTGAGGGGTAGCCCAGGGTTAGAGGGGGGAGTTTGGGACAGGGTTAGAGGGGGAGTGAGGGACAGGGTTAGAGGGGGAGTGAGGGACAGGGTTAGAGAGGGAGTGAGGGACAGGGTTAGAGGGGGAGTGAGGGACAGGGTTAGAGGGGGAGTGAGGGGTAGCCCAGGGTTAGAGGGGGGAGTGTGGGACAGGGTTAGAGGGGGAGTGAGGGACAGGGTTAGAGAGGGAGTGAGGGACAGGGTTAGAGGGGGAGTGAGGGACAGGGTTAGAGAGGGAGTGAGGGACAGGGTTAGAGGGGGAGTGAGGGACAGGGTTAGAGGGGGAGTGAGGAGTAGCCCAGGGTTAGAGGGGGGAGTGTGGGACAGGGTTAGAGGGGGAGTGAGGGACAGGGTTAGAGGGGGAGTGAGGGACAGGGTTAGAGGGGGAGTGAGGGGTAGCCCAGGGTTAGAGGGGGGAGTGAGGGACAGGGTTAGAGGGGGGAGTGTGGGACAGGGTTAGGGGGGAGTGAGGGGTAGCCCAGGGTTAGAGGGGGGAGTGGGGGATAGCCCAGGGTTAGAGGGGGGAGTGGGGGACAGCCCATGGTTAGAGGGGGAGTGAGGGACAGGTTAGAGGGGGAGTGAGGGGTAGCCCAGTGTTAGAGGGGGGAGTGGGGGATAGCCCAGGGTTAGAGGGGGGAGTGGGGGATAGCCCAGGGTTAGAGGGGGGAGTGGGGGACAGCCCAGGGTTAGAGGGGGAGTGAGGGACAGGGTTAGAGGGGGGAGTGAGGGACAGGGTTAGAGGGGGGAGTGGGGGACAGGGTTAGGCGGGGGGGGGTGAGGGACAGGGTTAGAGGGGGGAGTGGGGGACAGGGTTAGAGGGGAGTGAGGGGTAGCCCAGGGTTAGAGGGGGATTGAGGTGTAGCCCAGGGTTAGAGGGGGAGTGAGGGGTATCCCAGGGTTAGAGGGGGATTGAGGGACATGGTTAGAGGGGGGGTGAGGGACAGGGTTAGAGGGTGGGTGAGGGACAGGGTTAGAGGGGGGAGTGAGGGGTAGCCCAGGGGTAGAGGGGAAGTGGGGGACAGGGTTAGAGGGGGAGTGAGGGGTAGCCCAGGGTTAGAGGGGGAGTGAGGGACATGGTTAGAGGGGGGGTGAGGGACAGGGTTAGAGGGCGGGTGAGGGACAGGGTTAGAGGGGGGAGTGAGGGGTAGCCCAGGGTTAGAGGGGGGAGTGGGGGACAGGGTTAGAGGGGGAGTGAGGGGTAGCCCAGGGTTAGAGGGGGAGTGAGGGGTAGCCCAGGGTTAGAGGGGGAGTGAGGGACATGGTTAGAGGGGGGGTGAGGGACAGGGTTAGAGGACGGGTGAGGGACAGGGTTAGAGGGGAGGTTGGGGGGTGGGGTATAACCAGTGTTTACTCTGCAGTAGCTCCCTGTGAGCAGAAATGTGTAACTCTGTGTGAATGTAAAGGGGGCTCCTTTCTCTGCAATGGGGGCAGGATTGGGGAGACTGGGCCTTGGAATTAGGCTGGAGTTTGTCTGCTGCAACGCCACAATATCCAGAATCGTTTGACTTTTCCCAAATAGTTCGGAGCCCCTGACAGAATAAAGATGTGAACTATTAGGCGGTGACCTGTGACCCCCACAAATTATTAAATCTGTTGTAACAGGACTTCCCTTCCTCTGTTTAACCAGTGACAGGCTCGCCACTCGCAGATAAGAGCGAGCGAGCGACAGGCTCCCGAATGCAGGGCCACTATCAGTGTCCGTGGCCAGGCCCAAGCCCAGCACCACAGATAGACAGGCAGCTTGTTGGGCAGGTATGGCAACAATGCAATGCACTGGGGGTGAGTGAGTCACGGGCAGGGCCTGGCTGATTCCTACAGCTTCATCTGGTTAGTCTTACAGCGACTGCGGGCATGTTGGTTTAATGCGATTATAATGACAGTAATGGCTTGCCCGAATTGATGTTTGTGTGTTTTATGAGGTGTCGCTGATGTCAGGTCTGGACAGGAATGTTAATTGGCTGAAGATGTGGCCAATCTCGGGCAGCATGAAGTGCTCTTTATATTTTCATAATTTGAATGTTACTAATGTTCTGCAGTGCCGCAGAGCCAGTCCCTTGTTTGGCTCCTGTATACATCAGCTCCAACTAAATACTCCCTGGCCAGAGTCAATCTGGCTTCCTGCGTTGTGTTTATTCAACCATCATTTTTAGTATTTCTGCTCAATAAAATGCTCAGAACTGCAGGCTTTTTCTGAATGAAAAGCAAGTGAATGGTGCAGTGAGAGAGGAACACTGCAAGGTTGGGAATATTGCGAACCTGCTGGAAATCCCCGACAAACTGAGTCTGTCTTGGCCTGAACTCTGTAATATTGAACAGATTTCGGGCGAGTTTCATAATGGGATGGAATCTACACGGACCTTACAGCAGGTCAACCAGGAAATGAGGGCTGGAGCACCAGTCTTAATGTTTGTGTTCCGAGTGGATCGGGCAATTGCAGCGCAATTTACTTGGTGCGATGTCCGATAGTCAGTGGGCCGTGAGATCAGTGCAGGCGTGATATTCTGTTCTATCATCGAGCGGACACAGTGCATTCTCACTCCATGTTCACCAATGTCGCCCATACACCCTCACACCACGGGCAACACGCCATGTCAGGGCAGTCGGGCACCCTCGTTCCCCCATCGCCCCCCCCCCTCATCCCCCCCTCCCCCTCATCCCCCCCTCCTCCCCCTCCCCCTCAGCCCACCCCTCCGCTCCCCCTCCCCCTCAACGCCCCCACTCCATCCCATCCCCCCCTCCGTCCCCCACACTCCATCCCATCACCCCCTCCGCCCCCCCCACTCCATCCCATCACCCCCTCCGCGCTCCCTCCCCCTCATCGCACCCCCACTCCATCTCATCCCATCCCCCCTCCACCACCCCCAATCCACCCTCTCCTCCACTCTATTCCCCCTCCCCTCCCCCATTTCCCCCTGACAGCCTCCCACAGTGAGACAGGATCTCTGGGGCTCAGGCAGAGCGGGGGAGGCAGCCCTGCTGCAGTCAGGTGTCGGGATCAGCGTCTGATTCCAACATCAGCTGATGGGCCAGATGTTACTCTGCCCCTGGAACTCCGAGCCACCCGTCCCATGAGACAGTCGCCCGACCCACGGGACAGTCGCTTGAC
>NW_027253369.1:698038-714234 GCF_044704955.1 Pristiophorus japonicus
GGGTGTGTGTGAGGGGGGTGTGTGTGGGTGTGTGTAGGGGTGTGTGTGGGGTGTGTGTGTGGGTGTGTGTGGGGGTGTGTGTGGGGGTTTGTGTGGGTGTGTGTGTGGGTGTGTGGGTATGTGTGTGTGGGTGTGTGTTGGGGTGTGTGTGTGGGTGTGTGTGGGCTGTGTGTGGGGGTGTGTGTGTGGGTGTGTGGTGGGGGTGTGTGTGGGTGTGTGTGGGTGTGTTTGGGGGTGTGTGTGGGGTGTGTGTGGGTGTGTGTGTGGGTGTGTGTGGGGGTGTGTGTGGGGTATGTGTGGGGTGGTGTGGGGGTGTGTGTGGGTGTGTGTGCAGGTGTGAGTGGGTGTGTGTGGGTGTGTGTGTGTGGGTGTGTGTATGGGGGTGTGTCTGGGTGTGTGTGTGGGGTGTGTGTGGGGGTGTGTGTTGTGGGTGTGTGTGGGGGTGTGTGTGGGTGTGTGTGTGTGGGTGTGTGTGGGGTATGTGTGTGGGGTGTGTGTGGGGGTTTGTGTGGGTGTGTGTGTGGGTGTGTGTGGGTATGTGTGTGGGGTGTAGTTGGGGTGTGTGTGTGGGTGTGTGTGGGCTGTGTGTGGGGGTGTGTGTGTGGGTGTGTGTGGGGGTGTGTGTGGGGTGTGTGTGGGGGTTTGTGTGGGTGTGTGTGTGGGTGTGTGTGGGTATGTGTGTGTGGGTGTGTGTTGGGGTGTGTGTGTGGGTGTGTGTGGGCTGTGTGTGGGGGTGTGTGTGTGGGTGTGTGGGGGTGTGTGTGGGTGTGTGTGGGGGTGTGTTTGGGGGGGTGTGTGGGGTGTGTGTGGGTGTGTGTGTGGGTGTGTGTGGGGTGTGTGTGGGGGTATGTGTGGGGTGTGTGTGGGTGTGTGTGTGGGAGTGTGTGTGAGTGTGTGTGTGGGAGTGTGTGTGTGTGTGTGGGGGTGTGTGTGTGGGGGTGTGTGAGTGTGTGTGGGAGTGTGTGTGTGGAGAGTGTGTGGATGTGTGGGGTGTGTGTGTGTGGGAGTTTGTGTGAGTGAGTGTGTGGGAGTGTGTGTGTGGGAGTGTGTGAGTGTGTGGGGGTGTGTGTGTGGGAGTGTGTGTGTGTGTGTGTGGAGGTGCGTGGGGTGTGTGTGGGGTGTGTGTGTGGGAGTGTGTGTGAGTGTGTGTGTGGAGTGTGTGTGAGAGTGTGTGTGGGAGTATGTGAGAGTGGTGGGTGTGTGGTTGTGTGGGGTGTGTTGCGGGTGTGTGTGTAGGGGTGTGTGTGTGTGTTTGTGGCTGTGAGTGTGTGTGTGGGGGTGTGTGTGGGAATGTGTGTGTGTGTGTGTGTTGTGTGTGTGTGGGGTTGTGTGTGTGTGTGGGTGTGTGTGTGTGCGGGTGGTGTGGGAGTGTGTGTGTGTGTGGGATGTGTGTGTGGGTGCGTGTGGGTGTGTGTGGGTGTGTCTGTGTGTGTGTGTGTGGGTGGGGAAGTGTTTGTGGTTATGGGTGTGTGTGTGTGTGCGTGGGCTGTGCGTGGGTTTGTGTGTGTGTGTGTGTGTGGGGGGGGGTGTGTGTGTGTGTTTGTGGTTGTGGGTGTGTGTGTGGGGAGTGTGTGTGGGCGTGTGTGTGTGTGTGTGGGAGGGGGTGTGTGTGTGGGTGTGTGAGTGTGTTTGCGGTTGTGGGTGTGTGTGTGTGTGTGTGTGTATGTGTGTGCGTGGGGGGGGTGTGTGTGGGGGTGTGTGTGTGGGTGTGTGTGTGTGTGTGGGGTGTGTGTGTGGGTGTGTGTGTGTGTGGGGTGTGTGTGTGTGTGTGTATGTGTGGGGGTGTGTGTGGGGGTGGGTGCTTGGGATGCGTGTGTGGGTGTGTGTGGGAGTGTGTGTGGGAGTGTGTGTGGGGGTGTGTGTGGGGGTGTGTGCATGGGATGCGTGTGTTGGTGTGTGTGGGGTTGTGTGTGGGGTGTGTGTGTGGGGTGTGTGTGTGGGGGTGTGTGTGGGGGTGTGTGCGTGGGGTGTGTGTGGAGGTGTGTGTGGGGGTGTGTGTGGGGGTGTGCGTGTGGGTGTGTGTGTGTTTGTGCATGGGGTGTGTGTGGGGGTGTGTGTGGGGGTGTGTGTGGGGGTGTGTGTGGGGGTTTGTGCGTGGGGTGTGTGTGGGTGTGTGTGGGGGGTGTGTGTGTGGGTGTGTGTGTGTGGGGTGTGTGTGTGTGTGTGAGGGTGTGTGTGTGTGTGGGGTGTTTGTGTGGTGGGTGTGTGTGTGTGTGTGTGTGTGTGTGTGTGTGCGTGGGCTGTGTGTGGGGATGTGTGTGGGGGTGCTTGTGGGGGTGCGTGTGGGGGTGTGTGTGGGGTGTGTGTCAGGGTGTGTGTGTGTGTGGGTGTGTGTGGGGGTGTGTGTGGGGGTGTGTGTGGGTGTGTGTGTGGGGGTGTGTCTGGGTGTGTGTGTGTGTGTGCATGGGGTGTGTGTGGGGGTGTGTGTGGGTGTGCATGGGGTGTGTGTGGGGGTGTGTGGGGGTGTGTGTGGGTGTGCGTGTGTGGGTGTGTGTGTGGGTGTGTGTGTGGGTGTGTGTGGGGGTGTGTGTGGGTTGTGTGTGTGGGTGTGTGTGGGGGTGTGTGTGGGGGTGTGTGTGGGTTGTGTGTTTGGGTGTGTGTGGGGGTGTGTGTGGGGGTGTGTGTGGGGTGTGTGTGTGGGTGTGTGTGGGGGTGTGTGTGTGGGTGTGTGTTGGGGTGTGTGTGGGTGTGTGTGGGGGTGTGTGTGGGGGTGTGTGTGTGGGTGTGTGTGTGTGGATGTGTGTGGGGGTGTGTGTGGGGGTGTGTGGGGGTGTGTGTGGGTGTGTGTGTGGGAGTGTGGGTGGGTGTATGTGGGGGGGTGTGTGTGGGTTGTGTGTGTGGGTGTGTGTGGGGGTGTGTGTGGGTTGTGTGTTTGGGTGTGTGTGGGTGTGTGTGTGGGGGTGTGTGTGGGGTGTGTGTGTGGGTGTGTGTGGGGGTGTGTGTGTGGGTGTGTGTTGGGGTGTGTGTGGGTGTGTGTGTGGGTGTGTGTGGGGGTGTGTGTGTGGGTGTGTGTGGGGTGTGTGTGTGTGGGTGTGTGTGGGGGTGTGTGTGGGTGTGTGTGTGGGAGTGTGTGTGGGGGTGTGTGTGGGGTGTGTGTGGGGGTGTGTGTGAGTGGGGGTGTGTGTGTGGGTGTGTGTGTGGGTGTGTGTGTGGGGGTGTGTGTGTGGGTGTGTGTGGGGGTGTGTGTGGGGGTGTGTGTGGGTGTGCGTGTGTGGGTGTGTGTGGGGGTGTGTGTGAGGGGGGTGTGTGTGGGTGTGTGTGGGGGTGTGTGTGGGGGTGTGTGTGTGGGTGTGTGTGGGGGTGTGTGTGGGGGTTTGTGTGGGTGTGTGTGTGGGTGTGTGTGGGTATGTGTGTGTGGGTGTGTGTTGGGGTGTGTGTGTGTGGGTGTGTGTGGGCTGTGTGTGGGGGTGTGTGTGTGGGTGTGTGTGGGGGTGTGTGTGGGTGTGTGTGGGGTGTGTTTGGGGGTGTGTGTGGGGTGTGTGTGGGTGTGTGTGTGGGTGTGTGTGGGGTGTGTGTGGGGGTATGTGTGGGGTGTGTGTGGGGGTGTGTGTGGGTGTGTGTGCAGGTGTGAGTGGGTGTGTGTGGGTGTGTGTGTGTGGGTGTGTGTGTGGGGGTGTGTCTGGGTGTGTGTGTGGGGGTGTGTGTGGGGGTGTGTGTGTGGGTGTGTGTGGGGGTGTGTGTGGGTGTGTGTGGGTGTGTGTGTGTGGGGTATGTGTGTGGGGTGTGTGTGGGGGTTTGTGTGGGTGTGTGTGTGGGTGTGTGGGGGTATGTGTGTGTGGGTGTGTGTTGGGGTGTGTGTGTGGGTGTGTGTGGGCTGTGTGTGGGGATGTGTGTATGGGTGTGTGTGGGGGTGTGTGTGGTGTGTGTGTGGGGGTTTGTGTGGGTGTGTGTGTGGGTGTGTGTGGGTATGTGTGTGTGGGTGTGTGTTGGGGTGTGTGTGTGGGTGTGTGTGGGCTGTGTGTGTGTGTGGGGGTGTGTGTGGGTGTGTGTGGGGTGTGTGTGGGGGTATGTGTGGGGTGTGTGTGGGTGTGTGTGTGGGTGTGTGTGGGGGTGTGTGTGGGGGTGTGTGTGGATTGTGTGTTTGGGTGTGTGTGGGGGTGTGTGTGGGGGTGTGTGTGGGGAGTGTGTGTGGGTGTGTGTGGGGGTGTGTGTGTGGGTGTGTGTTGGGGTCTGTGTGGGTGTGTGTGTGGGTGTGTGTGGGGGTGTGTGTGTGGGTGTGTGTGGGGTGTGTGTGTGTGTGGGTGTGTGTGGGGGTGTGTGTGGGTGTGTGTGTGGGAGTGTGTGTGGGGGTGTGTGTGGGGTGTGTGTGGGGGTGTGTGTGAGTGGGTGTGTGTGTGTGGGTGTGTGTGTGGGTGTGTGTGTGGGGGTGTGTGTGTGGGTGTGTGTGGGGGTGTGTGTGGGGGTGTGTGTGGGTGTGCGTGTGTGGGTGTGTGTGGGGGTGTGTGTGAGGGGGGTGTGTGTGGGTGTGTGTGGGGGTGTGTGTGGGGGTGTGTGTGTGGGTGTGTGTGGGGGTGTGTGTGGGGGTTTGTGTGGGTGTGTGTGTGGGTGTGTGTGGGTATGTGTGTGTGGGTGTGTGTTGGGGTGTGTGTGTGGGTGTGTGTGGGCTGTGTGTGGGGGTGTGTGTGTGGGTGTGTGTGGGGGTGTGTGTGGGTGTGTGTGGGGTGTGTGTGGGGGTATGTGTGGGGTGTGTGTGGGGGTGTGTGTGGGTGTGTGTGCAGGTGTGAGTGGGTGTGTGTGGGTGTGTGTGTGTGGGTGTGTGTGTGGGGGTGTGTCTGGGTGTGTGTGTGGGGTGTGTGTGGGGGTGTGTGTGTGGGTGTGTGTTGGGGTGTGTGTGGGTGTGTGTGGGTGTGTGTGTGTGGGGTATGTGTGTGGGGTGTGTGTGGGGGTTTGTGTGGGTGTGTGTGTGGGTGTGTGTGGGTATGTGTGTGTGGGTGTGTGTTGGGGTGTGTGTGTGGGTGTGTGTGGGCTGTGTGTGGGGGTGTGTGTGTGGGTGTGTGTGGGGGTGTGTGTGGTGTGTGTGTGGGGGTTTGTGTGGGTGTGTGTGTGGGTGTGTGTGGGTATGTGTGTGTGGGTGTGTGTTGGGGTGTGTGTGTGGGTGTGTGTGGGCTGTGTGTGGGGGTGTGTGTGTGGGTGTGTGTGGGGGTGTGTGTGGGTGTGTGTGGGGGTGTGTTTGGGGGTGTGTGTGGGGTGTGTGTGGGTGTGTGTGTGGGTGTGTGTGGGGCGTGTGTGGGGGTATGTGTGGGGTGTGTGTGTGGGGTGTGGGTGTGTGTGTGGGTGTGTGTGGGGGTGTGTGTGTGGGTGTGTGTGGGGGTGTGTGTGGGTGTGTGTGGGGGTGTGTGTGGGTGTGTGTGGGTGTGTGTGTGTGGGTGTGTGTGTGGGGTGTGTGTGGGTGTGTGTGTGGGGTGTGTGTGGGGGTGTGTGTGTGCGTGTGTGTGTGGGCGTGTGTGGGTGTGTGTGTGTGGGGTGTGTGTGTGAGGTGTGTGTGGGGTGTGTGTGGGTGAGTGTGGGGGTGTGTGTGGGGGTGTGTGTGTGGGGTGTGTGTGTGGGGTGTGTGTGGGGGTGTGTGTGGGGGGGTGTGTGGGGGGGTGTGTGGGTGTGTGTGTGGGGTGTGTGTGGCGGTGTGTGTGGGGTGTGTGTGGGTGTGTGTGGGGGTGTGTGTGGGGGTGTGTGTGGGGGGGTGTGTGGGGTGTGTGTGGGGTGTGTGTGGGTGTGTGTGGGGGTGTGTGTGGGGGTGTGTGTGGGGGGGTGTGTGGGTGTGTGTGTGGGGTGTGTGTGGGTGTGTGTGGGGGTGTGTGTGGGTGTGTGTGTGGGGTGTGTGTGGGGTGTGTGTGGGTGTGTGTGGGGGTGTGTGTGTGGGTGTGTGTGGGTGTGTGTGGGGGTGTGTGTGGGGTGTGTGTGGGTGTGTGTGGGTGTGTGTGTGGGGGTGTGTATGTGGGGTGTGTGTGTGGGGTGTGTGTGGGGTGTGTGTGGGTGTGTGTGTGGGGTGTGTGTGGGGGTGTGTGTGGGGTGTGTGTGTGGCGGTGTGTGTGGGGTGTGTGTGGGGTGTGTGGGGGGGTGTGTGGGGGGGTGTGTGGGTGTGTGTGTGGGGTGTGTGTGTGGGGTGTGTGTGGGGTGTGTGTGTGGGGTGTGTGGGGGGGTGTGTGGGTGTGTGTGTGGGGTGTGTGTGGGGTGTGTGTGGGGTGTGTGGGGGGGTGTGTGGGTGTGTGTGTGGGGGGGTGTGTGGGTGTGTGTGTGGGGTGTGTGTGGGGTGTGTGTGTGGGGTGTGTGGGGGGGTGTGTGGGTGTGTGTGTGGGGTGTGTGTGGGGGGGTGTGTGGGTGTGTGTGGGGGTGTGTGTGGGGGGGTGTGTGGGTGTGTGTGTGGGGTGTGTGTGTGGGGTGTGTGTGTGGGGTGTGTGTGGGGTGTGTGTGTGGGGTGTGTGTGGGGTGTGTGTGTGGGGTGTGTGTGGGGGTGTGTGTGGGGTGTGTGTGGGGTGTGTGTGGGGTGTGTGTGGTTGTGTGTGGGGTGTGTGTGGGGTGTGTGTGGGTGTGTGTGGGGTGTGTGTGGGGTGTGTGTGTGGGTGTGTGTGTGGGGGTGTGTGTGGGTGTGTGTGGGGGTGTGTGTGGGTGTGTGTGGGTGTGTGTGTGTGGGGTGTGTGTGGGGGTGTGTGGGTGTGTGTGGGGGTGTGTGTGGGGGGGTGTGTGGGGGTGTGTGTGGGGGGGTGTGTGGGGGTGTGTGTGGGTGTGTGTGGGGGTGTGTGTGGGGGTGTGTGGGTGTGTGTGGGGGTGTGTGTGGGGGGGTGTGTGGGGGTGTGTGTGGGTGTGTGTGTGTGGGGTGTGTGTGGTGGTGTGTGGGTGTGTGTGGGGGTGTGTGTGGGGGGGTGTGTGGGGGTGTGTGTGGGTGTGTGTGGGGGTGTGTGTGGGGCATCAGCAAAGGGGCTAAAGGCTGCAACGTTTCTTTGTGCAGAAGATAAACGCTCCCGGGCAGCGAGCCTGCGTGTGACGGGAGGGGGACCCGCAGAGAGGGTGGAATTGAGCAGCTGGAGGCACGAGCGTTGGCATTGGTGGGTGACCATTGCCGTGCCACCACAAAGGGTGATGCAGATCCGGTGCTACCGCATGGTAAGGTTATAATCTGTGATCTGTGCCACACCCATTGTACTCGCGGTTTACCGTACACTTTGTTACCCAGTATTGCTGTGCCCATAGTACTCGCGGTTTACCGTACACTTTGTTGCCCAGTACTGGTGTGCCCATGGTACTCGCGGTTTACCGTACACTTTGTTACCCAGTACTGGTGTGCCCATGGTACTCGCGGTTTACCGTACACTTTGTTGCCCAGTACTGGTGTGCCCATGGTACTCGCGGTTTACCGTACACTATGTTACCCAGTACTGGTGTGCCCATGGTACTCGCGGTTTACCGTACACTTTGTTGCCCAGTACTGGTGTGCCCATGGTACTCGCGGTTTACCGTACACTATGTTACCCAGTATTGCTGTGCCCATAGTACTCGCGGTTTACCGTACACTTTGTTACCCAGTATTGCTGTGCCCATGGTACTCGCGGTTTACCGTACACTTTGTTGCCCAGTATTGCTGTGCCCATGGTACTCGCGGTTTACCGTACACTTTGTTGCCCAGTACTGGTGTGCCCATGGTACTCGCGGTTTACCGTACACTTTGTTGCCCAGTATTGCTGTGCCCATGGTACTCGCGGTTTACCGTACACTTTGTTGCCCAGTATTGCTGTGCCCATGGTACTCGCGGTTTACCGTACACTTTGTTGCCCAGTACTGGTGTGCCCATGGTACTCGCGGTTTACCGTACACTTTGTTGCCCAGTACTGGTGTGCCCATGGTACTCGCGGTTTACCGTACACTTTGTTGCCCAGTATTGCTGTGCCCATGGTACTCACGGTTTACCGTACACTTTGTTGCCCAGTACTGGTGTGCCCATGGTACTCGCGGTTTACCGTACACTTTGTTGCCCAGTACTGGTGTGCCCATGTAGAGATGCAACTCCTTGCTGGCAGAATGACACAGCTCACATCTCAGCTTGACCAGCACGACCCCCCACAGACTGAAATGTTGTCCACTACGTGCGGACAGCACAGAGCAAGGCACACCATCCACCTTGGCCTTCAGAGAAGCTGTTAGACCCCAATGTCTCCCACACTGACACACCCCCAGCACAAGACAACGGATCCCTCCAGCCCCATCCCCAGATCACCAATTCCCACCACTCCCACCTCCGTCACCCAGGGCCATGGAGAAGAGGAGAGAGAGAGGGAGAAGGGCCTGTGTTTGAGGCCCTTGAGCTCCAGGGGTAGGAACAGGATGATAGCAGCCTCCGGCCATGTGAGCCAGCTGTCCGCAGAACCTCGGTGACGGCCTCCGAGTTCCTGGGGTTTGGAACGGACTCCACACTGGCGAGCTCCACCAAGCGCAGAGGCTTGGGCGTGACGGCAAGCAAGGCGCCAGAACCCACCAGGAGTGAGAAACCACCTGAGGATGCAGCACCGCTCTCTGCGGTTCAGGAGATGGTCCAGCTATCATGGCCGAGCGTGTAGATAGGTCGTGATATGCTCCAGACCATGGCTGAGATCACTGGCAGCATGGCCACCTTCACCCAGCACCATGATGACAGGATGGACCGGCTCATCGCTGTGTTGGAGCACACAACCCAGACCGTTGAGACGATGAGGCAAGAGATGGCTTCTGGCCGCGTAGTGTAAGCCCCTGAGCCCACACCCTCCAGGCAGACAGGTCCAGAGAAGCAGGAGATCTCAGCACCTTCGCTCATGCCCCCTGCCTTCTCACTGAGACGCACACGTCTACAGACATCCTGCTGCCCTCCTGCACAACCTCATGAACCAGAGGCGGAGAGGGGCAGGGGAATGGTACTCCGTGGTGTAGGGGGGTCGAGGAACGGGAGCTTGGGCATTGCTTCAAGGGGGGGGAGGAAGAGAGGTGGTGTCGGGTAGAGAGGTGGGTATTGGTGGTGTAAATGTTTGTAACTCTAATAATGTTATGTTACCTTTGTTATTGTGCACTTGTAAATACACTCACATTGTTGACCCTCTCTCGGTGAGTGTCTGATTTTAACGTCATAGTGCCTTGTGAGAAACACACATCTGTCCCTCAGGTCATTTGCTTTATCAGGAATATCTTCCCATCCACATCCGACTGCACTGTATAATGGGTCCGGTCATCAGGCCATCGCAACACGCTTTATGTGCTGTGAGGGTTATTCGATGTGTCAGGTTAATTACATCTCTCAGAATAGACTTATGTCCATCACCACAACAAGGCATGCTGGGTACAGGGCTTTTGTGATGAATCAGAAGAGATTTTATGAAGTAGTTTCCTTGCAGTACAAAGAAAGACACATTAACAAGGTGATAGTGACGGTCTAGGCGTTGAAACCTCAATGGTGGGCCGCTGAGTCACCACGGCACTGGCCTCTTGCTGTGTCCTATTGACCATAGTCCTTCCTCACTTTGGTCTGTAATACTCTACCCCTAAAGTCAGATAGCTGCAACTTTTATACCCTTTCCCTCCCATACAAATGTTGTCAGAGTCTGCAGCTGTCTCAGGTTTACAATAGATCATTCTAACCCTAACCCTCTCACCCGCTCTGTGATATGTAGTGCTTCCCTGAGAACTTTTTGAAGGACTGTGTAACAGAATTAATTAATCAGCTTGGATGGACAAAATGTGGCTTTTCAATTATTCATAATTATTCTGCCTTCGTCATTGGGCTTCTCAATGAAGGTCTTTCAGCAAGGTCAAAGAAAAAAGTTTCCATCAGCCCAGAAACATTTCAGTCGCTTTTATCACATCCACTTTAAACCTAACCATAAGCAAGAAAGTCAAGCAAACTCCACCTAACTTTTTCCAGCAGTCCGACTCCTAACAGTCGAGCACCTCACCAATCCCCGCGATGTGCAGTGCTGTGGCACTCGGAGCTCCTCTCCCTGCCGCCCTGTTATGTATGCAATAAAGGTTCAAACTGAGTACTGTTTAACTAAGCAAGGTACACCCTTGGCTCTGCTTTATTTAGGCCCAAAGTGCCTGACTCACAAAATGGCTGGCCTTTTATACCAGAGCAGCACCATGTGCATGCTGTTCAGTGGCCTCCAACAATGACACCATGTGGTGGCTATAAACAGCATGTACATACATGACAATATCCTCCTCTGTGATCTTATCACAGTCTTTCACAGGTTGAGACAGTCCGGTGCTTTGTGCTCCCTGGTTGACCGTCTCAGTTCGATTCCGGCCTTGGGTGAGCGTGCGGGGTCTGTTGTGGCTGGTGGCTGGATGACTGACTTGCTGGGCGTGGCAGTGGCCATGTCAGGAATTGCAAGTCCATTTTTATTGAACAAGTCCGTGATGGAAATTCCGGGATCACTGATGACCCTTGAACCCACTGAAGGCTGCTGGTAGGTTGGTTGGTCGTCGACGGTTTCTTCGGTCCGACTGTTCTGGCTCATCTGTGTGCCTCAGCTTTGTCTGATCCATGTGTTTCCTGCAAGTTTGCCCATTCTTGAG
This sequence comes from Pristiophorus japonicus, assembly GCF_044704955.1. NCBI lineage: Eukaryota > Metazoa > Chordata > Chondrichthyes > Pristiophoridae > Pristiophorus > Pristiophorus japonicus. The sequence goes on from NW_027253369.1 coordinate 708,569, forward strand.
CTTAATAACAAATACTCTGTTACCTTCCTTGGCCATGACCGTACCAGCGATCCATTTGGGACCCTGACCATAGTTCAACACATATACAGGATCATTAACAGAAATATCGCGTGACACAGTTGCGCGATCGTGGTACCCTTGTTGACTTTGTCTTCTGTATTCAACATGATTACTTAAATCCGGGTGTACCAGAGATAGCTTGGTCTTAAGACCTCTTTTCATCATGAGTTCAGCAGGCGAGACCCCTGTGAGTGTGTGGGGTCTTGTCCTGTAACTCAGCAGTATGCAGGACAAGCGGGTCTGCAGTGACCCTTGGGTTACTCTCCTCATGCTTTGCTTGATAATTTGTACTGCACATTTTGCTTGCCCATTGGACACAGGCTTGAACGGTGCTGACCTTACATGTTTTATGCCGTTAAGTTTCACAAACTCCTGAAACTCCTGACTGGTGAAGCACGACCCATTGTCGCTCACCACTATGTCAGGCAGACCATGTGTCGCGAACATGACATTGAGATTCTCTTTGGTTGCCGTGGACATGATTATGCATTCTATCCACTTCGAATAAGCATCCACCACCAGCATTAAAAACATCTTGCCCAGGAAGGGAACTGCAAAATCTACATGGATCCTGGACCAAGGTTTGGATAGCCATGACCACAGACTCAGCGCCGATTCTACTGGTGCTTTGCTGAGCTGCATGCAGATGTTGCACTGATGCGTATATGCTTCCAGCTCAGAATCAATTCCTGGCCACTATACGTGGGACCTGGCGATGGCCTTCATCATCACTATACCAGGATATGTGCTGTGTAACTCACGCACAAACGTCTCTCTCCCTTTCTTAGGCATTACAACGCAATTGCCCCACAATATGCAATCTGCTTGAATAGACAGTTCGTCCTTGTGATGAATGTACGGTTTGCCTCCTCGCACATTTGCTTATATATGGCAGACCAATCCCCTTTGAGGATGCAACCCTTTACCACTGATAAGATCTGGACCAGCCAGGACCCGATTTTAACTTGTTGGGCCATGACAGGGGTTCCTTCATTCTCAAAAGCATCCATAACTAACAATAGGTCCACTGGTTGTGGCGTTTCCATCTCCGGTGTGGGCAACGCAACCGGCTCAAAGCATCGGCACAATTCTCTGTACCAGCTCTGTGTCGAATGACATAATCATAGGCAGATAATGTCAGCCCCCACCTTTGGATGCGAGATGAAGCGATGGTATTGATACCTTTGCTCTCGGAAAACAATGAAATGAGCTGCTTGTGATCGGTCTCTAATTCGAACCTGAGACCGAACAGGTATTGATGCATCGTTTTAACATCGTACACACACGCTAAATCATCTTTCTCAACCATGCTGTCGGCTCTTTCTGCTTTAGACAAACTCTTGGATGCATACGCGACAGGTTGAAGTTTCCCCGACTCATTGGCTTGTTGTAACACACAACCAATTCCATATGACGATACGTCATGGGCCAAAACTAAATGTTTACATAATGTACCAGCAGCTTGTTCGAGCAAAGCAGATTGGTGGGTTTCTCGAAAGCTCTGTCTTCCGATGCACCCCACACCCAGTTGTCGCCTTTTCTCAGTGTGCAGTGGTTCAAGTAACGTGCTCAATTTAGGTAGGAAGTTACCAAAGTAGTTGAGTAGACCCAGGAACAAACACAGCTCCGTCACGTTCTGCGGCTTGGGTGCATTCTTGATGGCCTTGGTTTTCACGTCAGGAGGTCTGATGCTATCAGCGGTGATTTTCCTCCCCAGGAATTCGACCTCCGGTGCCATGACGACGCACTTTGAGCGTTTCAGTCTGAGTCCCACTCTATCCAAATGCAGTAGAACCTCTTCCAGGTTGATCAGATGTTCCTCGGAGTCATGACCGGTGATCAGGATGTTATCTTGGAACACGACGGTTCTGGGAACGGACTTCAGTAGACTTTCCATATTCCTCTGGATATTTGCTTCAACTGAGCAAATTCCAAACGGGCACCTGTGGTAAATGAACAGTCCTTTGTGCACGTAAATCTCTTTGTAAGTCTCTTTGACGTCTCGACCAACTCCTGCGTCAGATAGGCCGATGTCAAATCCAGTTTTGTGAATGACTTCCCATGGCTAGCGTCGCAAACAAGTCCTCAGCCTTTGGTAACATGTACTGATCCTGTTTCGAAACCATGTTGATCATAACCTTGTCGTCTCCACAGATTCCGACTGTGCCATCACTTTTCAGCACAGAAACAATGGGGCTGGCCCAGTCATTAAATTCAACCGGTGATATGATCCCTTCACACTGGAGTCTGTCCAGTTTAATTTGGACCTTCTCCCTCATCATATACGGCACTGCCCGAGCTTTATGATGGACGGGTCTTGCATCTGAGTCCACGTAGATCTGCACCTTGGCTCCAGTGAAGTTTCCGATAACCGGTTCGATCAGCGAGGAGAACTCGCTCAGTACTTGGGCACATGTATCTTGCTCCGATGGCAACGCCTTTATGTCATTCCAGTCGCATCTGATTTACTCCAACCAGCTCCTGCTGAGCAACGTTGGCCCATTGCCTGGAACAATCCACACGGTAACTCGTGAACCGCACCGTTATATGACACGTTAATTTGTGCACTGCCAATCACCTTTATCAGTGTACATGCGCAGCTTGGCGTTAACAGGGCTCAGCCTAGGCCTCACAGTCTTAGTATCCCACAGCTTATTAAATGCCCACTCGTTCATGATCGATTAACTCGCCCCTGTGTCCAGTTCCATCGATACCGGTATCCCGTTAAACTTCACGTTAATCAAAATTGGTTTACTCTTGGTTATGAAGGCGTACAGTCCATACACTTCCTCCTCTGGCGCCTAGGATTGTGTATCCGGATCCGTGCTAGTCTGACTCTCATCCTCCACGTGGTGTGTCGCAGCACGCTTGCTCACCTCGGACACTTGCGCTGGAGATACCCCACTCTCAGACAGCCTTTGCAACTATATTGCTTAAATCGGCACTGCTGGTGCTGGTGATTTCCCCCACAATGCCAACACGGAGAAGTCGGATACATTCCCGCTGGCGGACTTTGGGCAGCCACAGGTTTCGTGAACACAGCCGGATAGGCCCTGCCATGTGCCGCTCTGCCAAACGCCAAACCAATCGCATTTACCGTACTTGCCGAGGTTCGGTTCATCACCGCTATTTGCTTTAGACTCCTGTCCGTCGTCATACATGATTGAGCGATCTGGATGGACCTTTTTAAATCCAACTCCTCCACCGCCAGAAGTTTGTGCAGGATCACCTCGTGGTTGATACCGGTAACAAAGAAGTCCCGCAGCATGTCCGCCAACACTGTCCCGAACTTGCACAGTCCTGCTAGACGTCTCAGGTCGGCAACGAATCCCGCCGCACTCTGGTTCTCCGATCGAACATGTGTATAAAACCTGTATCTCGAGATGATGATGCCATTGTCTGGCTTGAGGTGCTCCCGTACCAATGTACACAACTCCTCGTACGTTTTCTCTGTTGGATTACGAGGCATGAGTAGATTCTGTATCAGACCATCGATCTTTGCACACCGTGAGGAACACGGTCCAGCGCCGATCTGCATCGGCGACCCCCTTCATTTTGTTGGCCACGAAGTACTGGTTCAAACAGCTCACAAAGTCTGACCAATCTTCTCCCGCCACAAATCGCTCGAAAAATCCAATCCTGCTCATTTTACAAACAAACGTTCTTGTATTCTCGTCGCCAAATGTTGTGTGTGCAATAAAGGTTCAAACTGAGTACTGTTTAACTGAACAAGGTGCACCCTTGGCTCTGCTTTATTTAGACCCAAAGTGCCTGACTCACAAAATGGCTGGCCTTTTATACCAGAGCAGCACCATGTGCGTGCTGCTCAGTGCCCTCCAACAATGACACCATCTGGTGGCTACAAACTGCATGCACGGTTAGGCGGGCGGCATGAGGTCACTCCAGTCGATCACTCCACCACCAATCTCCCCGCCTGGCAGATACCTCCACCACCAATCTCCCCGCCTGGCAGATACCTCCACCACCAATCTCCCCGCCTGGCAGATACCTCCACCACCAATCTCCCCGCCTGGCAGATACCTCCACCACCAATCTCCCCGCCTGGCAGATACCTCCACCACCAATCTCCCTCCTGGCAGATCCCTCTGCCACCAATCTCCCCGCCTGGCAGATACCTCCGCCACCAATCTCCCTCCAGGCGGATCCCTCCACGACCAATCTCCCTCCAGGCGGATCTCTCCGCCACCAATCTCCCTCCAGGCGGATCCCTCCACCACCAATCTCCCTCCAGTCGATCACTCCACCACCAATCTCCCCGCCTGGCAGATACCTCCGCCACCAATCTCCCTCCAGGCGGATCCCTCCACCACCAATCTCCCTCCAGGCGGATCCCTCCACCACCAATCTCCCTCCAGGCGGATCCCTCCGCCCCCAATCTCCCTCCAGGCGGATCTCTCCGCCCCCAATCTCCCTCCAGGCGGATCCCTCCACGACCAATCTCCCTCCAGGCGGATCTCTCCGCCCCCAATCTCCCTTCAGGCGGATCCCTCTGCCACCAATCTCCATCCAGGCGGATCCCTCCACGACCAATCTCCCTTCAGGCGGATCCCTCTGCCACCAATCTCCCTCCAGGCGGATCCCTCCGCCACCAATCTCCCGCCGGAGGCTCCCTCTGCGATCAATCGCTCGCTGGGCGGAACCTGGACGGCAGGCGGGCAGCTCCGGAGGAATCGCCCAGAAAACTTACATTTGCAGCAGATCGTTGGTGGCTGCGGGGACAACCTGCACCACATGCGGCCCCTTGGACTTGGGTATACAGGGCATCATTTCAAAGTTTGCAGATGACATGAAACTGGGAAATGTAGTGAACAGTGAGGAGGATAGTAACAGACTCAGGACACAGACAGACTGGGGAAATATTTGGGTAGGAAGAATGTGAAGAGGCAGTGCAGGGGGTGCAGGAACAGACAGACCTGGGGAATATGTTTGCCGACCTCTGAGTCACCTGGAAGACCTGCTCCCGGCTGGACCTGGTGGCCGCACGTTACCAGTCACTTAAAATCATCACCGCCCGGAACTGTTTTGCCTCCAGATCCTTCCAAGGTATTCCCGGAGACGTGTCCGGGATCTCCCACAAGGCATAAGACCGGTGGCTGGTTTGCCAGGACAGGCAGTTATGTGACCTTCTCCTGCGATGACCCCAGTCAGAATGAGCGGTGCTCAGGTTTGCGTCTCTGGCTGGCTTCTCACAGGTGCAGGGCGCCATGGTTGACACACATGTGGCAATCCGGGTACCCCCAGATCGTCCAGCAGTATTCCTCAACCACAAGGCTTCCCACTCCGGCAATGTGCAATCACAGAAACATATTTCTACAGGTGTGCACATCGTTCCTGGGAGTGCCATGATTTTGTTCTCCAGCAGTCCGAGCTCCCTGACATCTTCACACCCGGAAACAGACCCGGGGTGGCTGCTCGCGGACAAGGGATACCCCCTTCAAACTTGGCTGATGGCACCCGTCAACAATCCAAACAATGGAGCCCACCAGCACTACGATGAATGCCATGTGACCACCAGATGTGTCATCCATCAAGTCATGGGAAGGTTGAAGATACGCTTCATACGCACCAGCCTGGGGCTCCACAAT
>NW_027253371.1:0-16069 GCF_044704955.1 Pristiophorus japonicus
ACACTCTGCCTCACACACACACTCTCCCTCACACACACACTCTCCCTCACACACACACTCTCCCTCACACACACTCTCTCCCTCACACACTCGCTCTTCCTCACACACACACTCTCCCTCACACACACACTCTGCCTCACACACACACTCTCCCTCACACACACACTCTCCCTCACACACACACCCTCCCTCACACACACACTCTCCCTCACACACACACTCTCCCTCACACACACACTCTCCCTCACACACACACTCTCCCTCACACACACACTCTCCCTCACACACAAACACTCACTCACACACACACTCTCCCTCACACACACACTCTCCCTCACACACACACTCTGCCTCACACACACACTCTCCCTCACACACTCTCTCTCTCACACACTCTCCCTCACACACACTCTCTTCCTCACACACACACTCTCCCTCACACACACACTCTCCCTCACACACAAACTCTGCCTCACACACACACTCTCCCTCACACACACACTCTCCCTCACACACACACTCTCCCTCACACACAAACTCTGCCTCACACACACACTCTCCCTCACACACAAACTCTGCCTGACACACACACTCTCCCTCACACACAAACTCTGCCTCACACACACACTCTCCCTCACACACACGCTCTCCCTCACACACACGCTCTCCCTCACACACACACTCTCCCTCACACACACGCTCTCCCTCACACACACGCTCTCCCTCACACACACACTCTCCCTCACACACACGCTCTCCCTCACACACACTCTCTCCCTCACACACACACTCTCCCTCACACACACACTCTCCCTTACACACAAACTCTGCCTCACACACACACTCTCCCTCACACACACACTCTCCCTCACACACACGCTCTCCCTCACACACACACTCTCCCTCACACACACACTCTCCCTCACACACACGCTCTCCCTCACACACACACTCTCCCTCACACACAATCTCTGCCTCACACACACACTCTCCCTCACACACACACTCTGCCTCACACACACTCTCTCCCTCACACACACACTCTCCCTCACACACACACTCTGCCACACACACACTCTCCCTCACACACACTCTCTCCCTCACACACACACACTCCCTCACACACACACTCTGCCTCACACACACACTCTCCCTCACACACACTCTCTCCCTCACACACACACTCTCCCTCACACACACACTCTGCCTCACACACACACTCTGCCTCACACACACACTCTCCCTCACACACACTCTGCCTCACACACACACTCTCCCTCACACACACACTCTCCCTCACACACACTCTCTCCCTCACACACACACTCTCCCTCACACACACACTCTCCCTCACACACACACTCTGCCTCACACACACACTCTCCCTCACACACACACTCTCCCTCACACACACTCTCTCCCTCACACACACACTCTCCCTCACACACACACTCTCCCTCACACACACACTCTGCCTCACACACACTCTCCCTCACACACACACTCTCCGTCACACACACTCTGCCTCACACACACACTCTCCCTCACACACACACTCTCCCTCACACACACACTCTCCCTCACACACACACTCTCCCTCACACACACTCTCTCCCTCACACACACGCTCTCCCTCACACACATGCTCTCCCTCACACACACGCTCTCCCTCACACACACACTCTCCCTAACACGCACACTCTGCCTCACACACACACTCTGCCTCACACACACACTCTGCCTCACACACACACTCTCCCTCACACTCACACCCTCCCTCACACACACTCTCTCCCTCACACACACTCTTCCTCACACACACTCTCTCCCTCACACACACACTCTTCCTCACACACACACTCTCCCTCACACACACACTCTCCCTCACACTCACACCCTCCCTCACACACACACTCTCCCTCACACTCACACCCTCCCTCACACACACACTCTCCCTCACACTCACACCCTCCCTCACACACACACTCTCCCTCACACTCACACCCTCCCTCACACACACTCTCTCCCTCACACACACACTCTCCCTCACACACACACTCTCCCTCACACACAAACTCTGCCTCACACACACACTCTCCCTCACACTCACACCCTCCCTCACACACACTCTCTCCCTCACACACAAACTCTGCCTCACACACACACTCTCCCTCACACACACACTCTCCCTCACACACAAACTCTGCCTCACACACACACTCTGCCTCACACACACACTCTCCCTCACACACACACTCTGCCTCACACACACACTCTCCCTCACACACAAACTCTCCCGCACACACACACTCTCTCCCTCACACACACACTCTCCCTCACACACACTCTCTCCCTCACACACACACTCTCCCTCACACACACACTCTGCCTCACACACACGCTCTCCCTCACACACACCCTCTCCCTCACACACACACTCTCCCTGACACACACACTCTGCCTCACACACACACTCTGCCTCACACACACACTCTCCCTCACACACAAACTCTCCCTCACACACACGCTCTCCCTCACACACACACTCTCCCTCACACACACACTCTCCCTCACACACACTCTCTCCCTCACACACACTCTCTCCCTCACACACACACTCTCCCTCACACACACACTCTCCCTCACACACACACTCTCCGTCACACACACGCTCTGCCTCACACACACACTCTCCCTCACACACACTCTCTCCCTCACACACACACTCTGCCTCACACACACACTCTCCCTCACACACACACTCTCCCTCACACACACACCCTCCCTCACACACACTCTCTCCCTCACACACACACTCTCCCTCACACACAAACTCTGCCTCACACACACACTCTCCCTCACACACACTCTCCCTCACACACACACTCTCCGTCACACACACGCTCTCCCTCACACACACACTCTGCCTCACACACACACTCTCCCTCACACACACACTCTGCCTCACACACACACTCTCCCTCACACACACACTCTCCCTCACACACACACCCTCCCTCACACACACACTCTCCCTCACACACACACTCTCTCTCTCACACACTCTCCCTCACACACACACTCTCCCTCACACACACACTCTCCCTCACACACACACTCTCCCTCACACACAAACTCTGCCTCACACACACACTCTCCCTCACACACACACTCTCCCTCACACACACACTCTCCCTCACACACAAACTCTGCCTCACACACACACTCTCCCTCACACACAAACTCTGCCTCACACACACACTCTCCCTCACACACACACTCCCTCACACACACACTCTCCCTCACACACACACTCTCCCTCACACACACACTCTGCCTCACACACACACTCTGCCTCACACACACACTCTCCCTCACACACGCACTCTGCCTCACACACTCACTCTCCCTCACACACAAACTCTGCCTCACACACACACTCTGCCTCACACACACACTCTGCCTCACACACACACTCTCCCTCACACACGCACTCTGCCTCACACACTCACTCTCCCTCACACACACACTCTCCCTCACACACACACTCTCCCTCACACACACTCTCTCCCTCACACACACACTCTCCCTCACACACACACTATCTCTCACACACACACTCTGCCTCACACACAAACTCTGCCTCACACACACACAAACTCTCCCTCACACACTCTCCCTCACACACACACTCTCCCTCACACACACACTCTCCCTCAGTCACACACTCTGTCTCACACACACACTCTGCCTCACACACACACTCTCCCTCACACACACACTCTCCCTCACACACACACTCTCCCACACACACACACTCTCCCTCACACACACACTCTGTCTCACACACACACTCTGCCTCACACACACACTCTCCCTCACACACACACTCTCCCTCACACACACACTCTCCCTCACACACACTCTCTCCCTCACACACACACTCTCCCTCACACACACTCTCTCCCTCACACACACACTCTCCCTCACACACACACTCTCCCTCACACACACACTCTCCCTCACACACACACTCTCCCTCACACACACACGCTCCCTCACACACACGCTCTCCGTCACACACACACTCTCCCTCACACACACACTCTCCCTCACACACACTCTCTCCCTCACACACACACTCTCCCTCACACACACACTCTCCCTCACACACACTCTCCCTCACACACACTCTCTCCCTCACACACACTCTCTCCCTCACACACACTCTCTCCCTCACACACACACTCTGCCTCACACAGACACTCTACCTCACACACACACTCTCCCTCACACACACACTCTGCCTCACACACACACTCTCCCTCACACACACACTCTCCCTCACTCACACACTCTGCCTCACACACACTCTCTCCCTCACACACACGCTCTCCCTCACACACACACTCTCCCTCACACACACACTCTGCCTCACACACACACTCTCCCTCACACACACACACTCTGCCTCACACACACACTCTCCCTCACACACACACTCTCCCTCACTCACACACTCTGCCTCACACACACTCTCTCCCTCACACACACGCTCTCCCTCACACACACACTCTCCCTCACACACAAACTCTGCCTCACACACACACTCTCCCTCACACACACACTCTCCCTCACACACACGCTCTCCCTCACACACACGCTCTCCCTCACACACACACTCTCCCTCACACACAAACTCTGCCTCACACACACACTCTCCCTCACACACACACTCTGCCTCACACACACACTCTCCCTCACACACACACTCTCCCTCACACACACTCTCTCCCTCACACACACACTCTCCCTCACACACACACTCTGCCTCACACACACACTCTCCCTCACACACACTCTCTCCCTCACACACACACACTCCCTCACACACACACTCTGCCTCACACACACACTCTCCCTCACACACACTCTCTCCCTCACACACACACTCTCCCTCACACACACACTCTGCCTCACACACACACTCTCCCTCACACACACTCTGCCTCACACACACACTCTCCCTCACACACACACTCTCCCTCACACACACTCTCTCCCTCACACACACACTCTCCCTCACACACACACTCTCCCTCACACACACACTCTGCCTCACACACACACTCTCCCTCACACACACACTCTCCCTCACACACACACTCTCCCTCACACACACACTCTCCCTCACACACACACTCTGCCTCACACACACTCTCCCTCACACACACACTCTCCGTCACACACACTCTGCCTCACACACACACTCTCCCTCACACACACACTCTCCCTCACACACACACTCTGCCTCACACACACACTCTCCCTCACACACACACTCTCCCTCACACACACACTCTCCGTCACACACACTCTGCCTCACACACACACTCTCCCTCACACTCACACCCTCCCTCACACACACACTCTCCCTCACACTCACACCCTCCCTCACACACACACTCTCCCTCACACTCACACCCTCCCTCACACACACACTCTCCCTCACACTCACACCCTCCCTCACACACACTCTCTCCCTCACACACACACTCTCCCTCACACACACACTCTCCCTCACACACAAACTCTGCCTCACACACACACTCTCCCTCACACTCACACCCTCCCTCACACACACTCTCTCCCTCACACACAAACTCTGCCTCACACACACACTCTCCCTCACACACACACTCTCCCTCACACACAAACTCTGCCACACACACACACTCTGCCTCACACACACACTCTCCCTCACACACACACTCTCCCTCACACACACACTCTCCCTCACACACACACTCTGCCTCACACACACACTCTGCCTCACACACACACTCTCCCTCATACACAAACTCTCCCGCACACACACACTCTCTCCCTCACACACACACTCTCCCTCACACACACTCTCTCCCTCACACACACACTCTCCCTCACACACACACTCTGCCTCACACACACGCTCTCCCTCACACACACCCTCTCCCTCACACACACACTCTCCCTGACACACACACTCTGCCTCACACACACACTCTGCCTCACACACACACTCTCTCCCTCACACACACACTCTCCCTCACACACACACTCTCCCTCACACACACGCTCTCCCTCACACACACACTCTCCCTCACACACACTCTGCCTCACACACACACTCTCTCCCTCACACACACACTCTCCCTCACACACACACTCTCCCTCACACACAAACTCTCCCTCACACACACGCTCTCCCTCACACACACACTCTCCCTCACACACACTCTGCCTCACACACACTCTCTCCCTCACACACACACTCTCCCTCACACACACACTCTCCCTCACACACACGCTCTCCCTCACACACACACTCTCCCTCACACACACACTCTCCCTCACACACACACTCTCCGTCACACACACGCTCTCCCTCACACACACACTCTCCCTCACACACACTCTCTCCCTCACACACACACTCTCCCTCACACACACACTCTCCCTCACACACACACTCTCCCTCACACACACACTCTCCCTCACACACACACTCTCCCTCACACACACACCCTCCCTCACACACACTCTCTCCCTCACACACACCCTCTCCCTCACACACAAACTCTGCCTCACACACACACTCTCCCTCACACACACTCTCCCTCACACACACACTCTCCGTCACACACACGCTCTCCCTCACACACACACTCTCCCTCACACACACTCTCTCCCTCACACACACACTCTCCCTCACACACACACTCTCCCTCACACACACACTCTCCCTCACACACACACTCTGCCTCACACACACACTCTCCCTCACACACACACTCTCCCTCACACACACACCCTTCCTCACACACACACTCTCCCTCACACACACACTCTCTCTCTCACACACTCTCCCTCACACACACCCTCTCCCTCACACACACACTCTCCCTCACACACACACTCTCCCTCACACACAAACTCTGCCTCACACACACACTCTCCCTCACACACAAACTCTGCCTCACACACACACTCTCCCTCACACACAAACTCTGCCTCACACACACACTCTCCCTCACACACACACTCCCTCACACACACACTCTGCCTCACACACACACTCTCCCTCACACACACACTCTCCCTCACACACGCACTCTGCCTCACACACTCACTCTCCCTCACACACAAACTCTGCCTCACACACACACTCTGCCTCACACACACACTCTGCCTCACACACACACTCTCCCTCACACACGCACTCTGCCTCACACACTCACTCTCCCTCACACACACACTCTCCCTCACACACACACTCTCCCTCACACACACTCTCTCCCTCACACACACACTCTCCCTCACACACACACTCTCTCTCACACACACACTCTGCCTCACACACAAACTCTGCCTCACACACACACAAACTCTCCCTCACACACTCTCCCTCACACACACACTCTCCCTCACACACACACTCTCCTTCAAACACACTCTCTCCCTCTCTCCCTCACACACACACTCTCCCTCAGTCACACTCTCTCCCTCACACACGCACTCTCCCTCACACACACACTCTCCCACACACACACACTCTCCCTCACACACACACTCTGCCTCACACACACACTCTGCCTCACACACACACTCTCCCTCACACACACACTCTCCCTCACACACACACTCTCCCTCACACACACACTCTCCCTCACACACACTCTCTCCCTCACACACACACTCTCCCTCACACACACTCTCTCCCTCACACACACTCTCTCCCTCACACACACTCTCTCCCTCACACACACACTCTGCCTCACACAGACACTCTACCTCACACACACACTCTCCCTCACACACACACTCTCCCTCACACACACACTCTCCCTCACACACACTCTCTCCCTCACACACACTCTCTCCCTCACACACACACTCTGCCTCACACACACACTCTCCCTCACACACACACTCTGCCTCACACACACACTCTGCCTCACACACACTCTCTCCCTCACACACACACTCTCCCTCACACACACACTCTGCCTCACACACACACTCTGCCTCACACACACTCTCTCCCTCACACACACGCTCTCCCTCACACACACACTCTCCCTCACACACACACTCTGCCTCACACACACACTCTCCCTCACACACACACACTCTGCCTCACACACACTCTCTCCCTCACACACACACTCTGCCTCACACACACACTCTCCCTCACACACACGCTCTCCCTCACACACACGCTCTCCCTCACACACACACTCCCTCACACACACACTCTCCCTCACACACACACGCTCCCTCACACACACACTCTCCCACACACACACTCTCCCTCACACACACACTCTCCCTCACACACACACTCTCCCTCACACACACTCTCTCCCTCACACACACGCTCTCCCTCACACACACTCTCTCCCTCACACACAAACTCTCCCTCACACACACACTCTCCCTCACACACACACTCTCCCTCACACACACACACACTCTCTCCCTCACACACACACTCTCCCTCACACATACGCTCTCCCTGACACACACACACACAGACGCTCTCCCTCACACACACACTCTCCCTCACACACACACTCTCCCTCTCACACACACTCTCCCTCACACACACACTCTGCCTCACACACACACTCTGCCTCACACACACACTCTCCCTCACACACACACTCTCCCTCACACACACACTCTCCCTCACACACACACTCTCCCTCACACACGCACTCTCCCTCACACACGCACTCTCCCTCACACACACTCTCTCCCTCACACACACTCTCTCCCTCACACACACACTCTCCCTCACACACACACACACTCTCCCTCACACACACACTCTCCCTCACACACACACTCTCCCTCACACACACACACACTCTCCCTCACACACGCACTCTCCCTCACACACGCACTCTCCCTCACACACGCACTCTCCCTCACACACACTCTCTCCCTCACACACACTCTCTCCCTCACACACACTCTCTCCCTCACACACACACTCTCCCTCACACACACACACTCTCTCCCTCACACACACACTCTCCCTCACACACACACACACTCTCCCTCACACACACACTCTCCCTCACACACACACTCTCCCTCACACACACACACACTCTCCCTCACACACGCACTCTCCCTCACACACGCACTCTCCCTCACACACGCACTCTCCCTCACACACACACTCTCCCTCACACACACGCTCTCCCTCACACACACTCTCTCCCTCACACACACACTCTCCCTCACACACACACTCTCCCTCACACACACACTCTCCCTCACACACACACTCTCCCTCACACACACACTCTCCGTCACACACACACTCTCCCTCACACACACACTCTCCCTCACACACACTCTCTCCCTCACACACACACTCTCCCTCACACACACACTCTCCCTCACACACACACTCTCCCTCACACACACACTCTCCCTCACACACACTCTCTCCCTCACACACACACTCTCCCTCACACCCACACTCTCCCTCACACACACGCTCTCCCTCACACACACACTCCCTCACACACACACTCTCCCTCACACACACACTCTCCCTCACACACACACTCTCCCTCACACACACACTCTCCCTCACACACACACTCCCTCACACACACACTCTCCCTCACACACACACTCTCCCTCACACACACACTCTCCCTCACACACACACTCTCCCTCACACACACACTCTCCCTCACACACACTCTCTCCCTCACACACAAACTCTCCCTCACACACACACTCTCCCTCACACACACACTCTCCCTCACACACACTCTCTACCTCACACACACACTCCCTCACACACACACTCTCCCTCACACACACTCTCTCCCTCACACACACACTCTCCCTCACACACACACACACACTCTCTCCCTCACACACACGCTCTCCCTCACACACACGCTCTCCCTGACACACACACACACACACACGCTCTCCCTCACACACGCACTCTGCCTCACACACTCACTCTCCCTCACACACAAACTCTGCCTCACACACACACTCTGCCTCACACACACACTCTGCCTCACACACACACTCTCCCTCACACACGCACTCTGCCTCACACACTCACTCTCCCTCACACACACACTCTCCCTCACACACACACTCTCCCTCACACACACTCTCTCCCTCACACACACACTCTCCCTCACACACACACTCTCTCTCACACACACACTCTGCCTCACACACACACTCTCCCTCACACACGCACTCTGCCTCACACACTCACTCTCCCTCACACACACACTCTCCCTCACACACACACTCTCCCTCACACACACTCTCTCCCTCACACACACACTCTCCCTCACACACTCTCCCTCACACACACACTCTCCCTCACACACACACTCTCCTTCAAACACACTCTCTCCCTCTCTCCCTCACACACACACTCTCCCTCACACACACGCTCTCCCTCACACACACACTCTCCCTCACACACACACACACACGCTCTCCCTCACACACACTCTCTCCCTCACACACGCACTCTCCCTCACACACACACTCTCCCACACACACACACTCTCCCTCACACACACACTCTGCCTCACACACTCACTCTGCCTCACACACACACTCTCCCTCACACACACACTCTCCCTCACACACACACTCTCCCTCACACACACTCTCTCCCTCACACACACACTCTCCCTCACACACACTCTCTCCCTCACACACACACTCTCCCTCACACACACTCTCTCCCTCACACACACACTCTCCCTCACACACACACTCTCCCTCACACACACACTCTCCCTCACACACACACTCTCCCTCACACACACTCTCTCCCTCACACACACACTCTGCCTCACACAGACACTCTCCCTCACACACACTCTCTCCCTCACAAACACTCTCTCCCTCACACACACTCTCTCCCTCACACACACACTCTCCCTCACACACACACTCTCCCTCACACACACTCTCTCCCTCACACACACTCTCTCCCTCACACACACACTCTCCCTCACACACACACTCTCCCTTACACACACACTCTCCCTCACACACACACTCTGCCTCACACACACTCTCTCCCTCACACACACTCTCTCCCTCACACACACACTCTCCCTCACACACACACTCTCCCTCACACACACACTCTCCCTCACACACACGCTCACCCTCACACACACACTCTCCCACACACACACGCTCTCCCTCACACACACACACACACGCTCTCCCTCACACACACTCTCTCCCTCACACACACACTCTCCCTCACACACACGCTCTCCCTCACACACACTCTCTCCCTCACACACACACTCTCCCTCACACACAAACTCTCCCTCACACACACACTCTCCCTCACACACACGCTCTCCCTCACACACACGCTCTCCCTCACACACACACTCTCCCTCACACACACACTCTGCCTCACACACACACTCTCCCTCACACACACACTCTCCCTCACACACACACTCTCCCTCACACACACACTCTGCCTCACACACACACTCTCCCTCACACACACTCTCCCTCACACACACACTCTCCCTCACACACACACTCTCCCTCACACACACACTCTCCCTCACACACTCTCTCCCTCACACACAAACTCTGCCTCACACACACGCTCTCCCTCACACACACACTCTCCCTCACACACACACTCTCCCTCACACACACACTCTCCCTCACACACACGCTCTCCCTCACACACACACTCTGCCTCACACACACGCTCTCCCTCACACACACACTCTCCCTCACACACACACTCTCCCTCACACACACACTCTCCCTCACACACACACTCTGCCTCACACACACACTCTCCCTCACACACAAAATCTGCCTCACACACACACTCTCCCTCACACACACACTCTCCCTCACACACACACCCTCCCTCACACACACTCTCTCCCTCACACACACATTCTCCCTCACACACACACTCTCCCTCACACACACACTCTCCCTCACACACACTCTGCCTCACACACACACTCTCCCTCACACACACACTCTCCCTCACACACACTCTGCCTCACACACACACTCTCCCTCACACACACACTCTCCCTCACACACACACTCTCCCTCACACACACTCTGCCTCACACACACAGTCTCCCTCACACACACACTCTCCCTCACACACACTCTGCCTCACACACACACTCTCCCTCACACACACACACTCTCCCTCACACACACACTCTCCCTCACACACACTCTGCCTCACACACACACACTCCCTCACACACACACACTCTCACTCACACACACACACTCTCCCTCACACACACACTCTCCCTCACACACACACACTCTGCCTCACACACACACACTCTGCCTCACACACACATTCTCCCTCACACACACGCTCTCCCTCACACACACGCTCTCCCTCACACACACGCTCTCCCTCACACACACTCTCTCCCTCACACACAGGCTCTCACTTGCACACACTCTCCCTCACACACACACTCTCCCTCACACACACACTCTGCCTCACACACACACTCTCCCTCACACACACTCTCTCCCTCACACACAGGCTCTCACTTGCACACACTCTCCCTCACACACACACTCTCCCTCACACACACACTCTCCCTCACACACACACTATGCCTCACACACACACTCTCCCTCACACACACACTCTCCCTCACACACACACTCTCCCTCACACACACACTCTCCCTCACACACACACTCTCCCTCACACACACTCTGCCTCACACACACACTCTCCCTCACACACACACTCTCCCTCACTCACACTCTCTCCCTCACACCCACACTCTCCCTCACACACACTCTCCCTCACACACACACTCTCCCTCACACACACACTCTCCCTCACACACACACTCTCCCTCACACACACACGCTCCCTCACACACTCGCTCTCCGTCACACACACACTCTCGCTCACACACACACTCTCGCTCACACACACACTCTCCCTCACACACACTCTCTCCCTCACACACACACTCTGCCTCACACACACTCTCTCCCTCACACACACACTCTGCCTCACACACACACTCTCCCTCACACACACACTCTCCCTCACACACACACACTCCTTCACACACACACTCTGCCTCACACACACACTCTGCCTCACACACACTCTCTCCCTCACACACACACTCTCCCTCACACACACACTCTCCCTCACACACACACTCTGCCTCACACACACTCTCTCCCTCACACACACACTCTCCCTCACACACACACTCTCCCTCACACACACGCTCTTCCTCACACACACTCTCTCCCTCACACACACACTCTCCCTCACACACACACTCTCCCTCACTCACACACTCTGCCTCACACACACACTCTCCCTCACACACACTCTCTCCCTCACACACACACTCTCCCTCACACACACTCTCTCCCTCACACACACGCTCTTCCTCACACACACACTCTGCCTCACACACACACTCTCCCTCACGCACACACTCTCCCTCACACACACACTCTCCCTCACACACACACTCTCCCTCACACACACTCTCCCTCACACACACACTCTCCCTCACACACACTCTCTCCCTCACACACACACTCTCCCTCACACACAAACTCTGCCTCACTCACACACTCTCCCTCACACACAAACTCTGCCTCACACACAAACTCTGCCTCACACACACACTCTCCCTCACACACACACTCTCCCTCACACACACACTCTCCCTCACACACACACTCTCCCTCACACACACACTCTCCCTCACACACAAACTCTGCCTCACACACACACTCTGCCTCACACACACACTCTGCCTCACACACACACTCTGCCTCACACACACACTCTGCCTCACACACACACTCTCCCTCACACACAAACTCTGCCTCACACACACACTCTCCCTCACACACACTCTCCCTCACACACACACTCTCCCTCACACACACACTCTCCCTCACACACACACTCTCCCTCACACACAAACTCTGCCTCACACACACACTCTCCCTCACACACACACTCTCCCTCACACACACACTCTCCCTCACACACACACTCTCCCTCACACACACACTCTCCCTCACACACACACGCTCCCTCACACACACGCTCTCCCTCACACACACACTCTCCCTCACACACAAACTCTGCCTCACACACACACTCTCCCTCACACACACACTCTCCCTCACACACACACTCTCCCTCACACACACACTCTCCCTCACACACACACTCTCCCTCACACACACGCTCTCCCTCACACACACACTCTCTCCCTCACACACACACACTCCCTCACACACACACTCTCCCTCACACACACACTCTCTCCCTCACACACACACACTCCCTCACACACACACTCTCCCTCACACACACGCTCTTCCTCACACACACTCTCTCCCTCACACACACACTCTCCCTCACACACACACTCTCCCTCACACACACACTCTGCCTCACACACACACTCTCCCTCACACACACTCTGCCTCACACACACGCTCTCCCTCACACACACTCTCTCCCTCACACACACACTCTCCCTCCACACACACTCTCCCTCACACACACACTCTCCCTCACACACACACTCTCCCTCACACACACACTCTCCCTCACACACACACGCTCCCTCACACACTCGCTCTCCGTCACACACACACTCTCGCTCACACACACACTCTCGCTCACACACACACTCTCCCTCACACACACTCTCTCCCTCACACACACACTCTGCCTCACACACACTCTCTCCCTCACACACACACTCTGCCTCACACACACACTCTCCCTCACACACACACTCTCCCTCACACACACACACTCCCTTCACACACACACTCTGCCTCACACACACACTCTGCCTCACACACACACTCTCCCTCACACACACACTCTCCCTCACACACACACTCTCCCTCACACACACACTCTGCCTCACACACACTCTCTCCCTCACACACACACTCTCCCTCACACACACACTCTCCCTCACACACACGCTCTCCCTCACACACACTCTCTCCCTCACACACACACTCTCCCTCACACACACACTCTCCCTCACTCACACACTCTGCCTCACACACACACTCTCCCTCACACACACTCTCTCCTCACACACACACTCTCCCTCACACACACTCTCTCCCTCACACACACGCTCTCCCTCACACACACACTCTGCCTCACACACACACTCTGCCTCACACACACACTCTCCCTCACACACACTCTCTCCCTCACACACACACTCTCCCTCACACACACTCTCTCCCTCACACACACTCTCTTCCTCACACACACACTCTCCCTCACACACACACTCTCCCTCACACACACACTCTCCTCACACACACACTCTCCCTCACACACACACTCTCCTCACACACACTCTCTCCCTCACACACACACTCTCCCTCACACACAAACTCTGCCTCACTCACACACTCTCCCTCACACACAAACTCTGCCTCACACACAAACTCTGCCTCACACACACACTCTCCCTCACACACACACTCTCCCTCACACACACACTCTCCCTCACACACACACTCTCCCTCACACACCACACACTCTCCCTCACACACAAACTCTGCCTCACACACACACTCTGCCTCACACACACACTCTGCCTCACACACACACTCTGCCTCACACACACACTCTGCCTCACACACACACTCTCCCTCACACACAAACTCTGCCTCACACACACACTCTCCCTCACACACACTCTCCCTCACACACACACTCTCCCTCACACACACACTCTCCCTCACACACACACTCTCCCTCACACACAAACTCTGCCTCACACACACACTCTCCCTCACACACACACTCTCCCTCACACACACACTCTCCCTCACACACACACTCTCCCTCACACACACACTCTCCCTCACACACACACGCTCCCTCACACACACGCTCTCCCTCACACACACACTCTCCCTCACACACAAACTCTGCCTCACACACACA
>NW_027253372.1:0-16062 GCF_044704955.1 Pristiophorus japonicus
CCCCTCCCCACCCCCCGGGACACTCTCCCCTCCCCTCGGGACACTCTCCCCTCCCCTCTCCTCGGGACACATTCCCCTACCCGCGGAGACACTCTCCCCTCCCCCCGGGACACTCTCCCCTCCCCTCGGGACACTCTCCCCTCCCCTCTCCTCGGGACACACTCCCCTACCCGCGGAGACACTCTCCCCTCCCCCCGGGACAGTCTCCCTTCCTCCCGGGACACTCTCCCCTCCCCTCCCCCCGGGACACTCTCCCCTCCCCCCGTGACACTCTCCCCTCCCCTCCCCCCGGGACACTCTCCCCGCCCCTCGGGACACTCTCCCCTCCCCTCTCCTCGGGACACACTCCCCTACCCGCGGAGACACTCTCCCCTCCCCCGGGACACTCTCCCCTCACCCCGAGACACACTCCCCTACCCCGAGACACTCTCCCTCCCCCCGTGACACACTCCCCTCCCCCCGAGACACTCTCCCCTCCCCCGAGACACTCTCCCTCCCCCCGTGACATTCTCCACTCCCCCGAGACACTCTCCCCTCCCCCCGAGACACTCTCCCCTCCCCCCGAGACACTCTTCCCTCCCACCGAGACACTCTCCCCTCCCCCCAAGACACTCTCCACTCCCACCGAGACACTCTCCACTCCCCCGAGACATTCTCTCCTCCCCCTGAGACACTCTCCCCTCCCCCGAGACACTCTCCCTCCCCCCATGACACTCTCCCCTCCCCCCGTGACACTCTCCCCTCCCCCCGGGACACTCTCACCTCTCCCCGGGACACTCACGCCACACCTCGGTACACTCTCCCCTCTCCCCGGGACACTCTCCCCTCTCCCCGGGACACTCACGCCACACCTCGGGACACTCTCCCCTCCCCTCCCCCTGGGAAACTCTCCACTCCCCTCGGGACACTCTCCCCTCCCCTCCCCCCGGGACACTCTCCACTCCCCTCGGGACACTCTCCTTTCCCCTCCCCCCGGGACACTCTCCCCTCTCCCCGGGACACTCACGCCACACCTCGGGACACTCTCCCCTCCCCTCCCCCCGGGACACTCTCCCCTCCCCTCGGGACACTCTCCCCTCCCCTCTCCTCGGGACACACTCCCCTACCCGCGGAGACACTCTCCCCACCCCTCTCCTCGGGACACTCTCCCCTCCCCTCTCCTCGGGACACTCTCCCCTCCCCCCCGAGACACACTCCCCTCCCCTCGGGACACTCTCCCCTCCACCCGAGACAGTCTCCCCTCCTCCCGGGACACTCTCCCCTCCCACCGTGACACTCTCCCCTCCCCCCGGGACACTCTCCCCTCTCCCCGGGACACTCACGCCACACCTCGGTACACTCTCCCCTCTCCCCGGGACACTCACGCCACACCTCGGGACACTCTCCCCTCCCCACCCCCCGGGACACTCTCCCCTCCCCTCGGGACACTCTCCCCTCCCCTCTCCTCGGGACACATTCCCCTACCCGCGGAGACACTCTCCCCTCCCCCCGGGACACTCTCCCCTCTCCCCGGGACACTCACGCCACACCTCGGTACACTCTCCCCTCTCCCCGGGACACTCACGCCACACCTCGGGACACTCTCCCCTCCCCACCCCCCGGGACACTCTCCCCTCCCCTCGGGACACTCTCCCCTCCCCTCTCCTCGGGACACATTCCCCTACCCGCGGAGACACTCTCCCCTCCCCCCGGGACACTCTCCCCTCCCCTCGGGACACTCTCCCCTCCCCTCTCCTCGGGACACACTCCCCTACCCGCGGAGACACTCTCCCCTCCCCCCGGGACAGTCTCCCTTCCTCCCGGGACACTCTCCCCTCCCCTCCCCCCGGGACACTCTCCCCTCCCCCCGTGACACTCTCCCCTCCCCTCCACCCGGGACACTCTCCCCTCCCCTCGGGACACTCTCCCCTCCCCTCTCCTCGGGACACACTCCCCTACCCGCGGAGACACTCTCCCCTCCCCCGGGACACTCTCCCCTCACCCCGAGACACACTCCCCTACCCCGAGACACTCTCCCTCCCCCCGTGACACACTCCCCTCCCCCCGAGACACTCTCCCCTCCCCCGAGACACTCTCCCTCCCCCCGGGACACTCTCCCCTCCCCTCGGGACACTCTCCCCTCCCCTCTCCTCGGGACACACTCCCCTACCCGCGGAGACACTCTCCCCACCCCTCTCCTCGGGACACTCTCCCCTCCCCTCTCCTCGGGACACTCTCCCCTCCCCCCCGAGACACACTCCCCTCCCCTCGGGACACTCTCCCCTCCACCCGAGACAGTCTCCCCTCCTCCCGGGACACTCTCCCCTCCCACCGTGACACTCTCCCCTCCCCCCGGGACACTCTCCCCTCTCCCCGGGACACTCACGCCACACCTCGGTACACTCTCCCCTCTCCCCGGGACACTCACGCCACACCTCGGGACACTCTCCCCTCCCCACCCCCCGGGACACTCTCCCCTCCCCTCGGGACACTCTCCCCTCCCCTCTCCTCGGGACACATTCCCCTACCCGCGGAGACACTCTCCCCTCCCCCCGGGACACTCTCCCCTCCCCTCGGGACACTCTCCCCTCCCCTCTCCTCGGGACACACTCCCCTACCCGCGGAGACACTCTCCCCTCCCCCCGGGACAGTCTCCCTTCCTCCCGGGACACTCTCCCCTCCCCTCCCCCCGGGACACTCTCCCCTCCCCCCGTGACACTCTCCCCTCCCCTCCACCCGGGACACTCTCCCCTCCCCTCGGGACACTCTCCCCTCCCCTCTCCTCGGGACACACTCCCCTACCCGCGGAGACACTCTCCCCTCCCCCGGGACACTCTCCCCTCACCCCGAGACACACTCCCCTACCCCGAGACACTCTCCCTCCCCCCGTGACACACTCCCCTCCCCCCGAGACACTCTCCCCTCCCCCGAGACACTCTCCCTCCCCCCGTGACATTCTCCACTCCCCCGAGACACTCTCCCCTCCCCCCGAGACACTCTCCCCTCCCCCCGAGACACTCTCCCTCCCCCCGTGACACACTCCCCTCCCCCCGAGACACTCTCCCCTCCCCCGAGACACTCTCCCTCCCCCCGTGACATTCTCCACTCCCCCGAGACACTCTCCCCTCCCCCCGAGACACTCTTCCCTCCCACCGAGACACTCTCCCCTCCCACCGAGACACTCTCCCCTCCCCCCAAGACACTCTCCACTCCCACCGAGACACTCTCCACTCCCCCGAGACATTCTCTCCTCCCCCTGAGACACTCTCCCCTCCCCCGAGACACTCTCCCTCCCCCCATGACACTCTCCCCTCCCCCCGTGACACTCTCCCCTCCCCCCGGGACACTCTCACCTCTCCCCGGGACACTCACGCCACACCTCGGTACACTCTCCCCTCTCCCCGGGACACTCTCCCCTCTCCCCGGGACACTCACGCCACACCTCGGGACACTCTCCCCTCCCCTCCCCCTGGGAAACTCTCCACTCCCCTCGGGACACTCTCCCCTCCCCTCCCCCCGGGACACTCTCCACTCCCCTCGGGACACTCTCCTTTCCCCTCCCCCCGGGACACTCTCCCCTCTCCCCGGGACACTCACGCCACACCTCGGGACACTCTCCCCTCCCCTCCCCCCGGGACACTCTCCCCTCCCCTCGGGACACTCTCCCCTCCCCTCTCCTCGGGACACACTCCCCTACCCGCGGAGACACTCTCCCCACCCCTCTCCTCGGGACACTCTCCCCTCCCCTCTCCTCGGGACACTCTCCCCTCCCCCCCGAGACACACTCCCCTCCCCTCGGGACACTCTCCCCTCCACCCGAGACAGTCTCCCCTCCTCCCGGGACACTCTCCCCTCCCACCGTGACACTCTCCCCTCCCCCCGGGACACTCTCCCCTCTCCCCGGGACACTCACGCCACACCTCGGTACACTCTCCCCTCTCCCCGGGACACTCACGCCACACCTCGGGACACTCTCCCCTCCCCACCCCCCGGGACACTCTCCCCTCCCCTCGGGACACTCTCCCCTCCCCTCTCCTCGGGACACATTCCCCTACCCGCGGAGACACTCTCCCCTCCCCCCGGGACACTCTCCCCTCCCCTCGGGACACTCTCCCCTCCCCTCTCCTCGGGACACACTCCCCTACCCGCGGAGACACTCTCCCCTCCCCCCGGGACAGTCTCCCTTCCTCCCGGGACACTCTCCCCTCCCCTCCCCCCGGGAAACTCTCCACTCCCCTCGGGACACTCTCCCCTCCCCTCCCCCCGGGACACTCTCCCCTCCCCTCGGGACACTCTCCCCTCCCCTCTCCTCGGGACACACTCCCCTACCCGCGGAGACACTCTCCCCTCCCCCGGGACACTCTCCCCTCACCCCGAGACACACTCCCCTACCCCGAGACACTCTCCCTCCCCCCGTGACACACTCCCCTCCCCCCGAGACACTCTCCCCTCCCCCGAGACACTCTCCCTCCCCCCGTGACATTCTCCACTCCCCCGAGACACTCTCCCCTCCCCCCGAGACACTCTCCCCTCCCCCCGAGACACTCTTCCCTCCCACCGAGACACTCTCCCCTCCCCCCAAGACACTCTCCACTCCCACCGAGACACTCTCCACTCCCCCGAGACACACTCCCCTACCCCGAGACACTCTCCCTCCCCCCGTGACACACTCCCCTCCCCCCGAGACACTCTCCCCTCCCCCGAGACACTCTCCCTCCCCCCGGGACACTCTCCCCTCCCCTCGGGACACTCTCCCCTCCCCTCTCCTCGGGACACACTCCCCTACCCGCGGAGACACTCTCCCCACCCCTCTCCTCGGGACACTCTCCCCTCCCCTCTCCTCGGGACACTCTCCCCTCCCCCCCGAGACACACTCCCCTCCCCTCGGGACACTCTCCCCTCCACCCGAGACAGTCTCCCCTCCTCCCGGGACACTCTCCCCTCCCACCGTGACACTCTCCCCTCCCCCCGGGACACTCTCCCCTCTCCCCGGGACACTCACGCCACACCTCGGTACACTCTCCCCTCTCCCCGGGACACTCACGCCACACCTCGGGACACTCTCCCCTCCCCACCCCCCGGGACACTCTCCCCTCCCCTCGGGACACTCTCCCCTCCCCTCTCCTCGGGACACATTCCCCTACCCGCGGAGACACTCTCCCCTCCCCCCGGGACACTCTCCCCTCCCCTCGGGACACTCTCCCCTCCCCTCTCCTCGGGACACACTCCCCTACCCGCGGAGACACTCTCCCCTCCCCCCGGGACAGTCTCCCTTCCTCCCGGGACACTCTCCCCTCCCCTCCCCCCGGGACACTCTCCCCTCCCCCCGTGACACTCTCCCCTCCCCTCCACCCGGGACACTCTCCCCTCCCCTCGGGACACTCTCCCCTCCCCTCTCCTCGGGACACACTCCCCTACCCGCGGAGACACTCTCCCCTCCCCCGGGACACTCTCCCCTCACCCCGAGACACACTCCCCTACCCCGAGACACTCTCCCTCCCCCCGTGACACACTCCCCTCCCCCCGAGACACTCTCCCCTCCCCCGAGACACTCTCCCTCCCCCCGTGACATTCTCCACTCCCCCGAGACACTCTCCCCTCCCCCCGAGACACTCTCCCCTCCCCCCGAGACACTCTTCCCTCCCACCGAGACACTCTCCCCTCCCCCCAAGACACTCTCCACTCCCACCGAGACACTCTCCACTCCCCCGAGACATTCTCTCCTCCCCCTGAGACACTCTCCCCTCCCCCGAGACACTCTCCCTCCCCCCATGACACTCTCCCCTCCCCCCGTGACACTCTCCCCTCCCCCCGGGACACTCTCACCTCTCCCCGGGACACTCACGCCACACCTCGGTACACTCTCCCCTCTCCCCGGGACACTCTCCCCTCTCCCCGGGACACTCACGCCACACCTCGGGACACTCTCCCCTCCCCTCCCCCTGGGAAACTCTCCACTCCCCTCGGGACACTCTCCCCTCCCCTCCCCCCGGGACACTCTCCACTCCCCTCGGGACACTCTCCTTTCCCCTCCCCCCGGGACACTCTCCCCTCTCCCCGGGACACTCACGCCACACCTCGGGACACTCTCCCCTCCCCTCCCCCCGGGACACTCTCCCCTCCCCTCGGGACACTCTCCCCTCCCCTCTCCTCGGGACACACTCCCCTACCCGCGGAGACACTCTCCCCACCCCTCTCCTCGGGACACTCTCCCCTCCCCTCTCCTCGGGACACTCTCCCCTCCCCCCCGAGACACACTCCCCTCCCCTCGGGACACTCTCCCCTCCACCCGAGACAGTCTCCCCTCCTCCCGGGACACTCTCCCCTCCCACCGTGACACTCTCCCCTCCCCCCGGGACACTCTCCCCTCTCCCCGGGACACTCACGCCACACCTCGGTACACTCTCCCCTCTCCCCGGGACACTCACGCCACACCTCGGGACACTCTCCCCTCCCCACCCCCCGGGACACTCTCCCCTCCCCTCGGGACACTCTCCCCTCCCCTCTCCTCGGGACACATTCCCCTACCCGCGGAGACACTCTCCCCTCCCCCCGGGACACTCTCCCCTCTCCCCGGGACACTCACGCCACACCTCGGTACACTCTCCCCTCTCCCCGGGACACTCACGCCACACCTCGGGACACTCTCCCCTCCCCACCCCCCGGGACACTCTCCCCTCCCCTCGGGACACTCTCCCCTCCCCTCTCCTCGGGACACATTCCCCTACCCGCGGAGACACTCTCCCCTCCCCCCGGGACACTCTCCCCTCCCCTCGGGACACTCTCCCCTCCCCTCTCCTCGGGACACACTCCCCTACCCGCGGAGACACTCTCCCCTCCCCCCGGGACAGTCTCCCTTCCTCCCGGGACACTCTCCCCTCCCCTCCCCCCGGGACACTCTCCCCTCCCCCCGTGACACTCTCCCCTCCCCTCCACCCGGGACACTCTCCCCTCCCCTCGGGACACTCTCCCCTCCCCTCTCCTCGGGACACACTCCCCTACCCGCGGAGACACTCTCCCCTCCCCCGGGACACTCTCCCCTCACCCCGAGACACACTCCCCTACCCCGAGACACTCTCCCTCCCCCCGTGACACACTCCCCTCCCCCCGAGACACTCTCCCCTCCCCCGAGACACTCTCCCTCCCCCCGGGACACTCTCCCCTCCCCTCGGGACACTCTCCCCTCCCCTCTCCTCGGGACACACTCCCCTACCCGCGGAGACACTCTCCCCACCCCTCTCCTCGGGACACTCTCCCCTCCCCTCTCCTCGGGACACTCTCCCCTCCCCCCCGAGACACACTCCCCTCCCCTCGGGACACTCTCCCCTCCACCCGAGACAGTCTCCCCTCCTCCCGGGACACTCTCCCCTCCCACCGTGACACTCTCCCCTCCCCCCGGGACACTCTCCCCTCTCCCCGGGACACTCACGCCACACCTCGGTACACTCTCCCCTCTCCCCGGGACA
Organism: Pristiophorus japonicus; assembly: GCF_044704955.1. NCBI lineage: Eukaryota > Metazoa > Chordata > Chondrichthyes > Pristiophoridae > Pristiophorus > Pristiophorus japonicus. Next base: position 7,446 of record NW_027253372.1, read on the forward strand.
CTCACGCCACACCTCGGGACACTCTCCCCTCCCCACCCCCCGGGACACTCTCCCCTCCCCTCGGGACACTCTCCCCTCCCCTCTCCTCGGGACACATTCCCCTACCCGCGGAGACACTCTCCCCTCCCCCCGGGACACTCTCCCCTCCCCTCGGGACACTCTCCCCTCCCCTCTCCTCGGGACACACTCCCCTACCCGCGGAGACACTCTCCCCTCCCCCCGGGACAGTCTCCCTTCCTCCCGGGACACTCTCCCCTCCCCTCCCCCCGGGACACTCTCCCCTCCCCCCGTGACACTCTCCCCTCCCCTCCACCCGGGACACTCTCCCCTCCCCTCGGGACACTCTCCCCTCCCCTCTCCTCGGGACACACTCCCCTACCCGCGGAGACACTCTCCCCTCCCCCGGGACACTCTCCCCTCACCCCGAGACACACTCCCCTACCCCGAGACACTCTCCCTCCCCCCGTGACACACTCCCCTCCCCCCGAGACACTCTCCCCTCCCCCGAGACACTCTCCCTCCCCCCGTGACATTCTCCACTCCCCCGAGACACTCTCCCCTCCCCCCGAGACACTCTCCCCTCCCCCCGAGACACTCTTCCCTCCCACCGAGACACTCTCCCCTCCCCCCAAGACACTCTCCACTCCCACCGAGACACTCTCCACTCCCCCGAGACATTCTCTCCTCCCCCTGAGACACTCTCCCCTCCCCCGAGACACTCTCCCTCCCCCCATGACACTCTCCCCTCCCCCCGTGACACTCTCCCCTCCCCCCGGGACACTCTCACCTCTCCCCGGGACACTCACGCCACACCTCGGTACACTCTCCCCTCTCCCCGGGACACTCTCCCCTCTCCCCGGGACACTCACGCCACACCTCGGGACACTCTCCCCTCCCCTCCCCCTGGGAAACTCTCCACTCCCCTCGGGACACTCTCCCCTCCCCTCCCCCCGGGACACTCTCCACTCCCCTCGGGACACTCTCCTTTCCCCTCCCCCCGGGACACTCTCCCCTCTCCCCGGGACACTCACGCCACACCTCGGGACACTCTCCCCTCCCCTCCCCCCGGGACACTCTCCCCTCCCCTCGGGACACTCTCCCCTCCCCTCTCCTCGGGACACACTCCCCTACCCGCGGAGACACTCTCCCCACCCCTCTCCTCGGGACACTCTCCCCTCCCCTCTCCTCGGGACACTCTCCCCTCCCCCCCGAGACACACTCCCCTCCCCTCGGGACACTCTCCCCTCCACCCGAGACAGTCTCCCCTCCTCCCGGGACACTCTCCCCTCCCACCGTGACACTCTCCCCTCCCCCCGGGACACTCTCCCCTCTCCCCGGGACACTCACGCCACACCTCGGTACACTCTCCCCTCTCCCCGGGACACTCACGCCACACCTCGGGACACTCTCCCCTCCCCACCCCCCGGGACACTCTCCCCTCCCCTCGGGACACTCTCCCCTCCCCTCTCCTCGGGACACATTCCCCTACCCGCGGAGACACTCTCCCCTCCCCCCGGGACACTCTCCCCTCCCCTCGGGACACTCTCCCCTCCCCTCTCCTCGGGACACACTCCCCTACCCGCGGAGACACTCTCCCCTCCCCCCGGGACAGTCTCCCTTCCTCCCGGGACACTCTCCCCTCCCCTCCCCCCGGGAAACTCTCCACTCCCCTCGGGACACTCTCCCCTCCCCTCCCCCCGGGACACTCTCCCCTCCCCTCGGGACACTCTCCCCTCCCCTCTCCTCGGGACACACTCCCCTACCCGCGGAGACACTCTCCCCTCCCCCGGGACACTCTCCCCTCACCCCGAGACACACTCCCCTACCCCGAGACACTCTCCCTCCCCCCGTGACACACTCCCCTCCCCCCGAGACACTCTCCCCTCCCCCGAGACACTCTCCCTCCCCCCGTGACATTCTCCACTCCCCCGAGACACTCTCCCCTCCCCCCGAGACACTCTCCCCTCCCCCCGAGACACTCTTCCCTCCCACCGAGACACTCTCCCCTCCCCCCAAGACACTCTCCACTCCCACCGAGACACTCTCCACTCCCCCGAGACACACTCCCCTACCCCGAGACACTCTCCCTCCCCCCGTGACACACTCCCCTCCCCCCGAGACACTCTCCCCTCCCCCGAGACACTCTCCCTCCCCCCGGGACACTCTCCCCTCCCCTCGGGACACTCTCCCCTCCCCTCTCCTCGGGACACACTCCCCTACCCGCGGAGACACTCTCCCCACCCCTCTCCTCGGGACACTCTCCCCTCCCCTCTCCTCGGGACACTCTCCCCTCCCCCCCGAGACACACTCCCCTCCCCTCGGGACACTCTCCCCTCCACCCGAGACAGTCTCCCCTCCTCCCGGGACACTCTCCCCTCCCACCGTGACACTCTCCCCTCCCCCCGGGACACTCTCCCCTCTCCCCGGGACACTCACGCCACACCTCGGTACACTCTCCCCTCTCCCCGGGACACTCACGCCACACCTCGGGACACTCTCCCCTCCCCACCCCCCGGGACACTCTCCCCTCCCCTCGGGACACTCTCCCCTCCCCTCTCCTCGGGACACATTCCCCTACCCGCGGAGACACTCTCCCCTCCCCCCGGGACACTCTCCCCTCCCCTCGGGACACTCTCCCCTCCCCTCTCCTCGGGACACACTCCCCTACCCGCGGAGACACTCTCCCCTCCCCCCGGGACAGTCTCCCTTCCTCCCGGGACACTCTCCCCTCCCCTCCCCCCGGGACACTCTCCCCTCCCCCCGTGACACTCTCCCCTCCCCTCCACCCGGGACACTCTCCCCTCCCCTCGGGACACTCTCCCCTCCCCTCTCCTCGGGACACACTCCCCTACCCGCGGAGACACTCTCCCCTCCCCCGGGACACTCTCCCCTCACCCCGAGACACACTCCCCTACCCCGAGACACTCTCCCTCCCCCCGTGACACACTCCCCTCCCCCCGAGACACTCTCCCCTCCCCCGAGACACTCTCCCTCCCCCCGTGACATTCTCCACTCCCCCGAGACACTCTCCCCTCCCCCCGAGACACTCTCCCCTCCCCCCGAGACACTCTTCCCTCCCACCGAGACACTCTCCCCTCCCCCCAAGACACTCTCCACTCCCACCGAGACACTCTCCACTCCCCCGAGACATTCTCTCCTCCCCCTGAGACACTCTCCCCTCCCCCGAGACACTCTCCCTCCCCCCATGACACTCTCCCCTCCCCCCGTGACACTCTCCCCTCCCCCCGGGACACTCTCACCTCTCCCCGGGACACTCACGCCACACCTCGGTACACTCTCCCCTCTCCCCGGGACACTCTCCCCTCTCCCCGGGACACTCACGCCACACCTCGGGACACTCTCCCCTCCCCTCCCCCTGGGAAACTCTCCACTCCCCTCGGGACACTCTCCCCTCCCCTCCCCCCGGGACACTCTCCACTCCCCTCGGGACACTCTCCTTTCCCCTCCCCCCGGGACACTCTCCCCTCTCCCCGGGACACTCACGCCACACCTCGGGACACTCTCCCCTCCCCTCCCCCCGGGACACTCTCCCCTCCCCTCGGGACACTCTCCCCTCCCCTCTCCTCGGGACACACTCCCCTACCCGCGGAGACACTCTCCCCACCCCTCTCCTCGGGACACTCTCCCCTCCCCTCTCCTCGGGACACTCTCCCCTCCCCCCCGAGACACACTCCCCTCCCCTCGGGACACTCTCCCCTCCACCCGAGACAGTCTCCCCTCCTCCCGGGACACTCTCCCCTCCCACCGTGACACTCTCCCCTCCCCCCGGGACACTCTCCCCTCTCCCCGGGACACTCACGCCACACCTCGGTACACTCTCCCCTCTCCCCGGGACACTCACGCCACACCTCGGGACACTCTCCCCTCCCCACCCCCCGGGACACTCTCCCCTCCCCTCGGGACACTCTCCCCTCCCCTCTCCTCGGGACACATTCCCCTACCCGCGGAGACACTCTCCCCTCCCCCCGGGACACTCTCCCCTCTCCCCGGGACACTCACGCCACACCTCGGTACACTCTCCCCTCTCCCCGGGACACTCACGCCACACCTCGGGACACTCTCCCCTCCCCACCCCCCGGGACACTCTCCCCTCCCCTCGGGACACTCTCCCCTCCCCTCTCCTCGGGACACATTCCCCTACCCGCGGAGACACTCTCCCCTCCCCCCGGGACACTCTCCCCTCCCCTCGGGACACTCTCCCCTCCCCTCTCCTCGGGACACACTCCCCTACCCGCGGAGACACTCTCCCCTCCCCCCGGGACAGTCTCCCTTCCTCCCGGGACACTCTCCCCTCCCCTCCCCCCGGGACACTCTCCCCTCCCCCCGTGACACTCTCCCCTCCCCTCCACCCGGGACACTCTCCCCTCCCCTCGGGACACTCTCCCCTCCCCTCTCCTCGGGACACACTCCCCTACCCGCGGAGACACTCTCCCCTCCCCCGGGACACTCTCCCCTCACCCCGAGACACACTCCCCTACCCCGAGACACTCTCCCTCCCCCCGTGACACACTCCCCTCCCCCCGAGACACTCTCCCCTCCCCCGAGACACTCTCCCTCCCCCCGTGACATTCTCCACTCCCCCGAGACACTCTCCCCTCCCCCCGAGACACTCTCCCCTCCCCCCGAGACACTCTTCCCTCCCACCGAGACACTCTCCCCTCCCCCCAAGACACTCTCCACTCCCACCGAGACACTCTCCACTCCCCCGAGACATTCTCTCCTCCCCCTGAGACACTCTCCCCTCCCCCGAGACACTCTCCCTCCCCCCATGACACTCTCCCCTCCCCCCGTGACACTCTCCCCTCCCCCCGGGACACTCTCACCTCTCCCCGGGACACTCACGCCACACCTCGGTACACTCTCCCCTCTCCCCGGGACACTCTCCCCTCTCCCCGGGACACTCACGCCACACCTCGGGACACTCTCCCCTCCCCTCCCCCTGGGAAACTCTCCACTCCCCTCGGGACACTCTCCCCTCCCCTCCCCCCGGGACACTCTCCACTCCCCTCGGGACACTCTCCTTTCCCCTCCCCCCGGGACACTCTCCCCTCTCCCCGGGACACTCACGCCACACCTCGGGACACTCTCCCCTCCCCTCCCCCCGGGACACTCTCCCCTCCCCTCGGGACACTCTCCCCTCCCCTCTCCTCGGGACACACTCCCCTACCCGCGGAGACACTCTCCCCACCCCTCTCCTCGGGACACTCTCCCCTCCCCTCTCCTCGGGACACTCTCCCCTCCCCCCCGAGACACACTCCCCTCCCCTCGGGACACTCTCCCCTCCACCCGAGACAGTCTCCCCTCCTCCCGGGACACTCTCCCCTCCCACCGTGACACTCTCCCCTCCCCCCGGGACACTCTCCCCTCTCCCCGGGACACTCACGCCACACCTCGGTACACTCTCCCCTCTCCCCGGGACACTCACGCCACACCTCGGGACACTCTCCCCTCCCCACCCCCCGGGACACTCTCCCCTCCCCTCGGGACACTCTCCCCTCCCCTCTCCTCGGGACACATTCCCCTACCCGCGGAGACACTCTCCCCTCCCCCCGGGACACTCTCCCCTCCCCTCGGGACACTCTCCCCTCCCCTCTCCTCGGGACACACTCCCCTACCCGCGGAGACACTCTCCCCTCCCCCCGGGACAGTCTCCCTTCCTCCCGGGACACTCTCCCCTCCCCTCCCCCCGGGACACTCTCCCCTCCCCCCGTGACACTCTCCCCTCCCCTCCACCCGGGACACTCTCCCCTCCCCTCGGGACACTCTCCCCTCCCCTCTCCTCGGGACACACTCCCCTACCCGCGGAGACACTCTCCCCTCCCCCGGGACACTCTCCCCTCACCCCGAGACACACTCCCCTACCCCGAGACACTCTCCCTCCCCCCGTGACACACTCCCCTCCCCCCGAGACACTCTCCCCTCCCCCGAGACACTCTCCCTCCCCCCGTGACATTCTCCACTCCCCCGAGACACTCTCCCCTCCCCCCGAGACACTCTCCCCTCCCCCCGAGACACTCTTCCCTCCCACCGAGACACTCTCCCCTCCCCCCAAGACACTCTCCACTCCCACCGAGACACTCTCCACTCCCCCGAGACATTCTCTCCTCCCCCTGAGACACTCTCCCCTCCCCCGAGACACTCTCCCTCCCCCCATGACACTCTCCCCTCCCCCCGTGACACTCTCCCCTCCCCCCGGGACACTCTCACCTCTCCCCGGGACACTCACGCCACACCTCGGTACACTCTCCCCTCTCCCCGGGACACTCTCCCCTCTCCCCGGGACACTCACGCCACACCTCGGGACACTCTCCCCTCCCCTCCCCCTGGGAAACTCTCCACTCCCCTCGGGACACTCTCCCCTCCCCTCCCCCCGGGACACTCTCCACTCCCCTCGGGACACTCTCCTTTCCCCTCCCCCCGGGACACTCTCCCCTCTCCCCGGGACACTCACGCCACACCTCGGGACACTCTCCCCTCCCCTCCCCCCGGGACACTCTCCCCTCCCCTCGGGACACTCTCCCCTCCCCTCTCCTCGGGACACACTCCCCTACCCGCGGAGACACTCTCCCCACCCCTCTCCTCGGGACACTCTCCCCTCCCCTCTCCTCGGGACACTCTCCCCTCCCCCCCGAGACACACTCCCCTCCCCTCGGGACACTCTCCCCTCCACCCGAGACAGTCTCCCCTCCTCCCGGGACACTCTCCCCTCCCACCGTGACACTCTCCCCTCCCCCCGGGACACTCTCCCCTCTCCCCGGGACACTCACGCCACACCTCGGTACACTCTCCCCTCTCCCCGGGACACTCACGCCACACCTCGGGACACTCTCCCCTCCCCACCCCCCGGGACACTCTCCCCTCCCCTCGGGACACTCTCCCCTCCCCTCTCCTCGGGACACATTCCCCTACCCGCGGAGACACTCTCCCCTCCCCCCGGGACACTCTCCCCTCTCCCCGGGACACTCACGCCACACCTCGGTACACTCTCCCCTCTCCCCGGGACACTCACGCCACACCTCGGGACACTCTCCCCTCCCCACCCCCCGGGACACTCTCCCCTCCCCTCGGGACACTCTCCCCTCCCCTCTCCTCGGGACACATTCCCCTACCCGCGGAGACACTCTCCCCTCCCCCCGGGACACTCTCCCCTCCCCTCGGGACACTCTCCCCTCCCCTCTCCTCGGGACACACTCCCCTACCCGCGGAGACACTCTCCCCTCCCCCCGGGACAGTCTCCCTTCCTCCCGGGACACTCTCCCCTCCCCTCCCCCCGGGACACTCTCCCCTCCCCCCGTGACACTCTCCCCTCCCCTCCACCCGGGACACTCTCCCCTCCCCTCGGGACACTCTCCCCTCCCCTCTCCTCGGGACACACTCCCCTACCCGCGGAGACACTCTCCCCTCCCCCGGGACACTCTCCCCTCACCCCGAGACACACTCCCCTACCCCGAGACACTCTCCCTCCCCCCGTGACACACTCCCCTCCCCCCGAGACACTCTCCCCTCCCCCGAGACACTCTCCCTCCCCCCGTGACATTCTCCACTCCCCCGAGACACTCTCCCCTCCCCCCGAGACACTCTCCCCTCCCCCGGGACACTCTCCCCTCACCCCGAGACACTCTCCCTCCCCCCGAGACACTCTCCCTCCCCCCGTGACACACTCCCCTCCCCCCGAGACACTCTCCCCTCCCCCGAGACACTCTCCCTCCCCCCGTGACATTCTCCACTCCCCCGAGACACTCTCCCCTCCCCCCGAGACACTCTCCCCTCCCCCCGAGACACTCTTCCCTCCCACCGAGACACTCTCCCCTCCCCCCAAGACACTCTCCACTCCCACCGAGACACTCTCCACTCCCCCGAGACATTCTCTCCTCCCCCTGAGACACTCTCCCCTCCCCCGAGACACTCTCCCTCCCCCCATGACACTCTCCCCTCCCCCCGTGACACTCTCCCCTCCCCCCGGGACACTCTCACCTCTCCCCGGGACACTCACGCCACACCTCGGTACACTCTCCCCTCTCCCCGGGACACTCTCCCCTCTCCCCGGGACACTCACGCCACACCTCGGGACACTCTCCCCTCCCCTCCCCCTGGGAAACTCTCCACTCCCCTCGGGACACTCTCCCCTCCCCTCCCCCCGGGACACTCTCCACTCCCCTCGGGACACTCTCCTTTCCCCTCCCCCCGGGACACTCTCCCCTCTCCCCGGGACACTCACGCCACACCTCGGGACACTCTCCCCTCCCCTCCCCCCGGGACACTCTCCCCTCCCCTCGGGACACTCTCCCCTCCCCTCTCCTCGGGACACACTCCCCTACCCGCGGAGACACTCTCCCCACCCCTCTCCTCGGGACACTCTCCCCTCCCCTCTCCTCGGGACACTCTCCCCTCCCCCCCGAGACACACTCCCCTCCCCTCGGGACACTCTCCCCTCCACCCGAGACAGTCTCCCCTCCTCCCGGGACACTCTCCCCTCCCACCGTGACACTCTCCCCTCCCCCCGGGACACTCTCCCCTCTCCCCGGGACACTCACGCCACACCTCGGTACACTCTCCCCTCTCCCCGGGACACTCACGCCACACCTCGGGACACTCT
>NW_027253373.1:0-16053 GCF_044704955.1 Pristiophorus japonicus
GTTACTCCAGTCCCAGGCTTCAAGTAAAGTCAGGCCCGAGCGCTGGGCCCACTGGCAGTGAGGGCAGTGCCCGATCTCGGGGAGTGAGGGATGGGGGGGGCGGAAAGGGTGGGGGGGGAGGGGTGAGAGGGAGAGGGAGATGATGGAGGGGGAGGGGCAGAGGGGGGAGAGACGGAGGGGGGTAGAGGGAGGGAGGGGGCGGAAAGGGTAGGGGTGAGGTGGAGGGAGGGAGAGAGGGAGAGGGGGAGAGGGGGGAGAGGGAGGGAGGGGCGAGAGACGGAGGGGGAGATGAGGGAGGGGGAGGGGGAGATGAGGGAGGGGGAGGGGGAGATGAGGGAGGGGGAGGGGGAGATGAGGGAGGGGGAGGGGGAGATGAGGGAGGGGGAGGGGGAGGTGGTGAGAGGAGTAGGAGAGAGTGAGGGGAGGGGGAGAGACGGAGGGGAGGGAAGGGGGAGGGGGAAGGGAGGAGGAGAGAGAAAAAAGGGGAGGGGAGGGGAGGAGGAGAGAGAAAAAAGGGGAGGGGGAGGGGAGAGGGGGAGAAAGGAACGAGGGAGGGTGAAGGAGGAGGGGGCGTGATAGAGGAGGAGGGTGAAAGAATTGGGCCGGGTTAGGGTAGGGAGTGTGTCAGCGCGAGTGCAATAATGGGAGGGACCGCAGCAGGCAAACGTTTGAGGGAGGGGAGTGGGTGAGAGACGGGGCAGCGGGAAGGGGAGGGGTCAGCCGGACGGGGGAGGGGTCAGCCGGACGGGGGAGGGGTCAGCCGGACGGGGGAGGGGTCAGCCGGACGGGGGAGGGGTCAGCCGGACGGGGGAGGGGTCAGCCGGACGGGGGAGGGGTCAGCCGGACGGGGGAGGGGTCAGCCGGACGGGGGAGGGGTCAGCCGGACGGGGGAGGGGTCAGCCGGACGGGGGAGGGGGAGGTGATGTCCGGACAGCTTCCTGTGTCTTGTTGTCGGGCAGTGCTGGGACAGGACGCCCCAGTTCCAGGGACCTCGCTGATCTCCTCCCAGTGCCTCGGGGGCCCCCACGTTAGGGAGAGTAGTCCGGCGGAACTGTGAAAGAAAGAACAGAGATTGAGACAAAACCTCGAAACATCACCACCGCCAACCAAGATGGCCGCCGCTGGAGGGACTACTTGCAAGGGGGCTTGACTGCAATGCGAGCGGGATATTCATGGGCAAGCACATCACCTCACGTCGAGTTACGTATCCACGCGCTCCGCAAAAAGGGTCCGCTGATCAGAGTTCCCTGGGGTATTAAGGGCGCGCTGGGGCCTAGTGTTAGCAGAAAGCCCAGTCCCAGTAACGGCGGAGAGAGAACATAAGAACATAAGAAATAGGAGCAGGAGTCGGCCATTCGGCCCCTCGAACCTGCTCCGCCATTTAATACGACCATGGCTATCCCATCATGGACTCAGCTCCACTTCCCTGCCCGCCCCCTTATCCCCTTATCGGTTAAGAAACTGTCTATCTCTGTCTTAAATTTATTCAATGTCCCGGCTTCCACAGCTCTCTGAGGCAGCGAATTCCACAGATTTACAACCCTCTGAGAGAAGGAATTCCTCCTCATCTCAGTTTTAAATGGGCGGCCCCTTATTCTAAGACCATGCCCCCTAGTTCTAGTCTCCCCCATCAGTGGAAACATCCTCTCTGCATCCACCTTGTCGAGCCCTCTCATAATCTTATACGTTTCGATAAGATCACCTCTCATTCTTCTGAATTCCAATGAGTAGAGGCCCAACCTCCTCAACCTTTCCTCATAAGTCAACCTCCTCATCTCCGGAATCAACCGAGTGAACCTTCTCTGAATTGCCTCCAAAGCAAGTATATCCTTTCGTAAATATGGAAACCAAAACTGCACGCAGTACTCCAGGTGTGGCCTCACCAATACCCTGTATAACTGGAGCAAGACTTCCCTGCTTTTATACTCCATCCCCTTTGCAATAAAGGCCAAGATACCATTGGCCTTCCTGATCACTTGCTGTACCTGCAGACTATCCTTTTGTGTTTTATTGCAAGGGGGCTGGAGTATCTGAGTAAGGAAGTCTTGCTACAACTGTACAGGGCCCTGGTGAGACCACACCTGGAGTATTGTGCACAGTTTGGGTCTCCTTACCTAAGGAAGGATATATTTGCCATAGAGGGAGTGCAGCGAAGGTTCACCAGACTGATTCCTGGGATGGGGGGATTGTCCTATGAGGAGAGATTGAGCAGACTGGGCCGATATTCTCTGGAGTTTAGAAGAATAAGAGGTGATCGCATTGAAACACACACAATTCTTACAGGGCTTGACAGGGTAGATGCAGAGAGGGTGTTTCCCCCGGGCTGGGGATTCTAGAACCAGGGGTCACAGTCTCAGGATAAGGGGGCGGCCATTTAGGACTGAGATGAGGAGGAATGTCTTCTCTCAGAGGGTTGTAAATCTGTGGAATTCTCTGCCTCAGAGAGCTGTGGAAGCCGGGACATTGAATATATTTAAGGCGGAAATAGACAGATTTTTGAGCGATAAGGGAGTGAAGGGTTATGGGGAGCGGGCGGGGAAGTGGAGCTGAGTCCATGATCGGATCAGCCATGATCGTATTAAATGGTGGAGCAGGCTCGAGGGGCCGTATAAAAACATAGAAAGTCGGTGCAGGAGTAGGCCATTCGGCCCTTCGAGCCTGCACCACCATTCAATAAGATCATGGCTGATCATTCCCTCAGTACCCCTTTCCTGCTTTCTCTCCATACCCCGTGATCCCTTTAGCCGTAAGGGCCACATCTAACTCCCTTTTGAATATATCCAATGAACTGGCCTCAACAACTTTCTGTGGCAGGGAATTCCACAGGTTCACCACTCTCTGGGTGAAGAAGTTTCTCCTCATCTCGGTCCTAAATGGCTTACCCCTTATCCTTAGACTGTGACCCCTGGTTCTGGACTTCCCCAACATTGGGAACATTCTTCCTGCATCTAACCTGTCCAATCCCGTCAGAATTTGATATGTTTCTATGAGATCCCCTCTCATTCTTCTAAACTCCAGTGAATACAGGCCCAGTTGATCCAGTCTCTCCTCATATGTCAGTCCCGCCATCCCAGGAATCAGTCTGGTGAACTTTCGCTGCATTCCCTCAATAGCAAGAACATCCTTCCTCAGATTAGACCAAAACTGAACACAATACTCAAGGTGTGGCCTCACCAAGGCCCTGTACAACTGCAGTAAGACCTCCCTGCTCCTATATTCAAATCCCCTCGCTATGAAGGCCAACATGCCATTTGCCTTCTTCACCACCTGCTGTACCTGCATGCCAACTTTCAATGACTGATGAACCAGGTCGTGTTGCAAGTCCCTTTTTCCTAATCTGTCACCATTCAGATAATATTCTATTTTTGCGTTTTTGCTCCCAAAGTGGATAACCTCACATTTATCCACATTATACTGCATCTGCCATGCATTTGCCCATTCACCTAACCTGTCCAAGTCACCCTGCAGCCTCTTAGCATCCTCCTCACAGCTTACACTGCCACCCAGTTTAGTGTCATCTGCAAACTTGGAGATATTACACTCAATTCCTTCGTCCAAATCATTAATGTATATTGTAAATAGCTGGGGTCCCAGCACTGAGCCCTGCGGCACTCCACTAGTCACTGCCTGCCATTCTGAAAAGGACCGTTTATCCCGACTCTCTGCTTCCTGTCTGCCAACCAGTTCTCTATCCACGTCAGTACATTACCCCCAATACCATGTGCTTTAATTTTGCACACCAACCTCTTGTGTGGGACCTTGTCAAAAGCCTTTTGAAAATCCAAATACACCACATCCACTGGTTCTCCCTTGTCTACTCCACGAGTTACATCCTCAAAAAATTCCAGAAGATTTGTCAAGCATGATTTCCCTTTCATAAATCCATGCTGACTTGGACCGATCCTGTCACTGCTTTCCAAATGCGCTGCTATTACATCTTTAATAATTGATCCCAACATTTTCCCCACTGCTGATGTCAGGCTAACCGGTCTATAATTACCCGTTTTATCTCTCCCTCCCTTTTTAAAAAGTGGTGTTACATTAGCTACCCTCCAGTCCATAGGAACTGATCCAGAGTCGATAGACTGTTGGAAAATGACCACCAATGCATCCACTATTTCTAGGGCCACTTCCTTAAGTACTCTGGGATGCAGACTATCAGGCCCTGGGGATTTATCGGCCTTCAATCCCATCAATTTCCCTAACACAATTTGCTGACTAATAAGGATATCCTTCAGTTCCTCCTTCTCACTAGACCCTCGGTCCCCTAGTATTTCTGGAAGGTTATTTGTGTCTTCCTTCATGAAGACAGAACCAAAGTATTTGTTCAATTGGTCTGCCATTTCTTTGTTCCCCATTATAAATTCACCTGAATCTGACTGCAAGAGACCTACGTTTGTCTTCACGAATCTTTTTCTCTTCACATATTTATAGCAGCTTTTGCAGTCAGTTTTTATGTTCCCTGCAAGCTTCCTCTCATACTCTATTTTCCCCCTCCGAATTAAACCCTTAGTCCTCCTCTGCTGAATTCTAAATTTCTCCCAGTCCTCAGCTTTGCTGCTTTTTCTGACCAATTTATATGCCTCTTCCTTGGATTTAACACAATCCTTAATTTCCCTTGTCAGCCACGGTTGAACCACCTTCCCCGTTTTATTTTTACTCCAGACAGGGATGTACAATTGCTGAAGTTCATCCATGTGATCTATAAATGTTTGCCATTGCCTATCCACCATCAACCTTTTAAGTATCACTCGCCAGTTTATTCTAGCCAATTCATGTCTCAAACCATCGAAGTTACCTTTCCTAAAGTTCAGGACCCTAGTCTCCGAATTAACTGTCACTCTCCATCCTAATAAAGAATTCTACCATATTATGGTCACTCTTCCCCAAGGGGCCTCGCACAACAAGATTGCTAATTGGTCCCTTCTCATTACACAACACCCAGTCTAGGATGGCCAGCTCTCTAGTTGGCTCCTCGACATGTTGGTCTAGAAAAAAAATCCCTAATACACTCCAGAAAATCCTCCTCCACCGCATTACTACCAGTTTGGTTAGCCCAATCAATATGTAGATTAAAGTCGCCCATGATAACTGCTGTACCTTTATCGCACACATCCCTTATTTCTTGTTTGATGCTGTCCCCAACCTAACTACGACCGTATGGCCAACTCCTGTTCCTATTTCTTATGTTCTTATGTTCCCAGCGCCCCTCCCGCGAGATCGCAAATGGCCAACCAGCACACGGAGTGAGGTCACGTGACCCGTCGCGGAGCAGGGTGGGCAGAGCCTGCGCGAGAGGCCGAATATCGCGTTGGGGTTGAGGGCAGCAGTGGCCCCTCACCCTCACACCACCCCCACGCCACCCCTCAGGCCCCTCCCCCACCCCCCCACCCCCCCCCCCCGCCCCGCGCTCCGTCCAGACTTACCCGAGGCAGCAGGAATGTGTTGCCGCTTCTTCAGGGTCGGGAAGACAAGATAAGCATCGTAGGCAAAGAGGGCAGCGGCAATAAATCCAAAAACCTGGGCCGGAGAGAGAGAGAGAGAGAGAGACGTAATCACACACGCAACAATGGCGTCCCATCATCCCCGGCAATCGGGGCGGTACTGAGGGAGCCCCGCACTGTCGGAGGGGCGGTACTGAGGGAGCGCCGCACTGTCGGAGGGGCGGTACTGAGGGAGCCCCGCACTGTCGGAGGGGCGGTACTGAGGGAGCCCCGCACTGTCGGAGGGGCGGTACTGAGGGAGCCCCGCACTGTCGGAGGGGCGGTACTGAGGGAGCCCCGCACTGTCGGAGGGGCGGTACTGAGGGAGCCCCGCACTGTCGGAGGGGCGGTACTGAGGGAGCCCCGCACTGTCGGAGGGGCGGTACTGAGGGAGCCCCGCACTGTCGGAGGGGCGGTACTGAGGGAGCCCCGCACTGTCGGAGGGGCGGTACTGAGGGAGCCCCGCACTGTCGGAGGGGCGGTACTGAGGGAGCCCCGCACTGTCGGAGGGGCGGTACTGAGGGAGCCCCGCACTGTCGGAGGGGCGGTACTGAGGGAGCCCCGCACTGTCGGAGGGGCGGTACTGAGGGAGCCCCGCACTGTCGGAGGGGCGGTACTGAGGGAGCCCCGCACTGTCGGAGGGGCGGTACTGAGGGAGCCCCGCACTGTCGGAGGGGCGGTACTGAGGGAGCGCCGCACTGTCGGAGGGGCGGTACTGAGGGAGCGCCGCACTGTCGGAGGGGCGGTACTGAGGGAGCCCCGCACTGTCGGAGGGGCGGTACTGAGGGAGCCCCGCACTGGTCGGAGGGGCGTTACTGAGGGAGCCCCGCACTGTCGGAGGGGCGGTACTGAGGGAGCCCAGCACTGTCGGAGGGGCGGTACTGAGGGAGCCCCGCACTGTCGGAGGGGCGGTACTGAGGGAGCGCCGCACGGTCGGAGGGGCGGTACTGAGGGAGCGCCGCACTGTCGGAGGGGCGGTACTGAGGGAGCGCCGCACGGTCGGAGGGGCGGTACTGAGGGAGCGCCGCACTGTCGGAGGGGCAGTACTGAGGGAGCCCCGCACTGTGGGAGATGCCGTGTTTCGGGATGAGACGTTAAACCCGAGGCCCCCGTCTGCCCTCTCGGGTGGATGTAAAAGATCCCGGGGTCACTATTGGAAGAAGAGCAGGGGGAGTTCTCCCCGGTGTCCTGGGGCCGATATTTATCCCTTGACCATCGGTGAAAGAGGTGCATTATCACGTTGCTAATTGTGACCCTAGGCTGGGTCTCTGACACGGACCAGCAGTCTGACCACACTCACCCCTCCGGCAATCCGAGAGCCCTCACGGCTGATCACCGCAATGATGGAAATGATAATGAAGATGATCACCGCAATCACACAACGGATCATATCCTGCAACAGAGAGGTGGGGGCGATTAACTGTCTCACTCACTCATTCACTCCCCATCTCCCTCACTCCCACCCTCTCCCAAACGCACCCTCTCCCCATCTCCCCAAACCAAACCCTCTCCCCATCTCCCCAAACCCCTCCTTCTCCCCAAACCCCTCCTTCTCCCCATCTCCCCAAACCCACCCTCTCCCCAAACCCACCCTCTCCCCATCTCCCCAAACCCACCCTCTCCCCAATCCCCCAAACCCACCCTCTCCCCAAACCCACCTTCTCCCCATCTCCCTCACTCCCAACCCCTCCCCATCTCCCCAAACCCCTCCTTCTCCCCAAAGCCACCCTCTCCCCAAACCCACCCTCTCCCCATCTCCCCAAACCCACCCTCTCCCCATCTCCCCAAACCCACCCTCTCCCCATCTCCCCAAACCCACCCTCTCCCCATCTCCCCAAACCCACCCTCTCCCCATCCCCCCAAACCAACCTTCTCCCCATCTCCCTCACTCCCAACCTCTCCCCATCTCCCCAAACCCACCCTCTCCCCAATCCCCCAAACCCATCCTCTCCCTCTCCCCAAACCAACCTTCTCCCCATCTCCCTCACTCCCAACCCCTCCCCATCCCCACCCTCTCCCCATCTCCCCAAACCCACCCTCTCCCCAAACCCACCCTCTCCTCATCTCCCCAAACCCACCCTTTCCCCATCTCCCACCTTCTCCTCATCTCCCTCACTCCCTCCCTCGCCCCCTCCCTCTCCCCGTCCCCTCCCTCTCCCCTCCCTCTCCCCATCCCCTCCCTCTCCCCGACCCCCATCCTCTCCTCAACCCCCACACTCTCCCCAACTCCCACCCTCTCCCCAACTCCCCAACCCCTCCCTCGCCCCATCCCCTCCCTCGCCCCATCCCCTCCCTCTCTCTCTCTCTCTCTCTCCCCATCCTCTCTCTCCCTCTCTCTCCCCATCCTCTCTCTCCCTCCCTCCCTCTCTCCCTCCCTCCCTCCCTCCCTCCCTCTCTCCCTCTCTCCCTCCCTCTCTCCCTCCCTCTCCCCGTCTCCCCAAACCCTCCATCTCCCCGTCCCCCTCCCTCTCCCCAACTCCCACCTACCGTCCAGGGCCAGTGAATGAAGGACAGCGATTGGTCGAACTGGTTCATGAAGATGACGAAGAAGATGCCACTGAAGATGAGCTCGACGATGGGGGCCGCCGAGAAGCCGCCATAAATGGAGGCGGCGAAACAGATGAAGACGATGAGACACACCACCTGGGGGAGAATGAGAGAGATGTGTTGGGGGGGGGGGTGGTTATCACTCAGAATGAGGGGGTGGGAGGGGAAGCAGGCGGTGAGCTCTCTGCCAATCCGCTCCTCCGTGATCCTGACCGTTAGCTCGCCCGGATATTTGACTACAGCCGGCATCACGGGCTAGCCCTCCAGTCAACGCAGCAAGTCGCTCGGGCGCTGCGTGATCAGGAGCCCAGCCCCCACCAACACAGCTCAGTGTAGAGTGGAGACAGAGAGCAACGGGGGTCACTTTAAATAGGGAAACGCAGCAGCCAATTTGAGCATAGCAAGATCCCACAGACACCGACAAGGCGAACATCCAGTTGTTTAGGTTAAGAGATGAATGCAACCGCCAGAACACTGGGGTCAACCCTGCCCCCACTGGTACCTTGGTTTAACATCTCTTCCGAAAAATAGCACCTGCAACAGTGCGGCACTCCCTCAGTACCGTCCCATCGACAGTGCAGGGCTCCCTCAGTACCGCCCCTCCGACAGTGCGGCGCTCCCTCAGTACTGCCCCTCCGACAGTGCGGCGCTCCCTCAGTACTGACCCTCCGACAGTGCGGCACTCCCTCAGTACCGTTCCATCGACAGTGCAGGGCTCCCTCAGTACTGTCCCATCGACAGTGCGGCGCTCCCTCAGTACCGTCCCATCGACAGTGCAGGGCTCCCTCAGTACTGCCCCTCCGACAGCGCGGCGCTCCCTCAGTACTGCCCCTCCGACAGTGCGGCGCTCCCTCAGTACTGCCCCTCCGACAGTGCGGCGCTCCCTCAGTACTGCCCCTCCGACAGTGTGGTGCTCCCTCAGTACCGCCCCTGTGCTAAATACTCTAGTGCTGGCGTGAGGGAGAGGCCCAGTTTCCTGTCGCCTCTCGCCTTCATGAACAACAACTTGAATTTAAATAGCGCCTTTAACCCAGTTGTAATGTCTGTAAGCTTGTAATGTTTGTAGCTCCACACTGTACCTCAAAATCCACATAGATGTGGCCGTATTGTGTACTGCAAGTGCAGAGTTAATGATTAAGCGGAACCAGGCAATTCCGGAGACTTCCGAGAGAGCTGCCTGCCATGTTAGGAAGCTGTGTGTGCTGTGCTCTGTGAAGATATCACATTTGGCGATTGAGATGGGATTTTTCGGATGATTTAAAGCTTAATTTTTGTTGGTGGAGGATTCAGCCAGCCGACAGAGAGACTTTGGAAGTTTCTGTCTTTGAAAAAAAGCTACAAAATCCGAGGCAAAGTACAGCACACGGTGAGAACAGCTAGAGATTAAAATGGCAGGTGTATTGGGACATTTGGGAGAATATAGACACGACCGGGAACGTTTTAAAGCATATGTGGATCGGCTAGAAATGTATTTCACTGCAATTAACATAATGGAAGTTCCAAACAATGCAGTCCAGAACCGGGCTGTGTTGGAACGTAAGAAAGCGATCTTCTTATTGGAGGCAGGTCCGGCATTGTACGAAACCCTTGTAAATCTGCTTGTGCCTGACGAGCCAAAGGACACGACGCCTAAAGAGATTTTTACGAAGCTGGAGCAGCACTATAACCCCAAACCGTTAGAAATTGCTGAAAGCTATCGTTTCGGGATTCGGAATCAAAAGGCTGATGAAAGTATCGCTGATTACATCGTAGCATTAAAAAAGCTATCGATGCACTGTAATTTTGGAAACTTTCAAAACCGCGCATTGCGGGATCATTTTGTTTGTTTGGTGAAAAATGATGCGATCAGAAGGAAGTTATTGACGACGGATGACTTGACTTTTGAGATTGCTTGTCAGACAGCGAGGTCAATGGGCATGGCCGAACAATATTCCCGAGAATGAAATAATGATTACGGTCGTCAGTCAACCGAGGTAAATCACCTGCAGGTTCAGGGTAAAAGATGGTGGGGGCCCAAAGTCTCAGAAACTGGAAATTCTAACAGAGCGTTGAAGTCGTGCTATAGGTGCCTGGGACAACACATTGCTCAAAGTTGTCCATACGTGAAGGCAGAGTGTTTCTTCTGCAGGAAGACTGGGCATCTTGCGAAGGCATGCCGACTGAAGGGTAAACCAGCTTTTAAAGCTATGAGTCCAGTGTTCAAAGCTATGAGTAGAAATCCCAAGAGACTACATAGCATGGAAGAACAACAACAGGACGAGGAGATGTTAGAGTTACACGTCATCAGGAGCACGAGGTTAACGGACAGCGATTCGGAAAGCATCAAAATCCACATGGATGTTGTGGGATTCAAGATACCAATGGAAATTGACACGGGTGCATCCGTGAGTGTAGTACCGGAGTCACTGTACCTCGACAAATTGCATGATTCTCAACTGGAGAAATCCAAGATAGAGCTGCGAGGCTACTCGGGAGAGAAAATTCCTGTGGTAGGTCGTAGCACCACACCGGTGAAATATAAAGATCAACTTCAGAGCTTGCCTCTAATAGTAGTGAAAGGAGACAAGACAAGACAAGAAATTGGTTGAGCTCACTGAAGCTGGATTGGTGTAAGATTTTCTGTGTGGAAGCGAGATTTTCATCAACGGATGAGGTTATCGAGCAGTATCCGCAGGTGTTCTGCGATACGGGCAGTCCGATCCAAGGCTTCAAGGCAAGTATCAGGGTACAGAAGGACACTAGATCGGTTTACTACAAGCCACGTTCCGTACCATATGCACTCGAGGGGAAAGTTGAGCAAGAACTCAAAAGACTAGAGACTGAGAACATTATTTGTAAGATAGGTTGATGTAATTGGGCTACACCCATTGTTGTCGTACCTAAGTCCGATGGTAAGGTAAGATTGTGTGGTGATTATAAAGTAACCGTAAACCAGGTTCTAGAGGGTAATGTCCCCAATACATTGCCGAATATAGAAGATTTGTTCACAACACTGACAGGTGGTCAGATCTTCTCAAAACTGGATGTTACGAATGCCTACTTACAGCTTGAACTAGATGAGGAGTCCAAGTCATGTTTGACTATAAATATTCATCTAGGCCTATATCAATTTAATAGGCCACCGTTTGGAGTGTCTTCCGCCCCTGCCATATTCCAAGGGGTGATGAACCAGATTTTGCAAGGTATTGAAGGGGTAGTATGTTATTTGGATGACATACTAATTTCAGCATCAAATAGGCAAATTCATAATAACATATTGAATGAAGTCCTCAAACGGCTAGAGAAGCACAGAGTACGAGTGTCTGCTCGTAAGTGTGAGTTATTTAAAAACTCAGTGGAGTACTTAGGGTACAGAGTAGACAAAGATGGTTTACATCCAACCATGGAAAAATTGGATGCAATCAGAAATGCACCCACTCCCAGGAATGTCACTGAACTTCGTTCATTCTTGGGTCTTTTGAACTATTATGGGAAGTTCCTACCAAATTTGGCTACAGTATTACATCCACTGAATGAACTTTTAAAAAAACAGGTCCATTGGAAGTGGTCAGAAGAATGCGATACAGCATTCAAAAGCAAATTGGTAGAGAGCACCATGTTAGTTCACTATGACATATCGAAGGAGGTTAAGCTAGCATGTGATGCCTCTCCGTATGGAGTTGGGGCAGTGATCTCTCGTGTATCACGTAGTGGGGAGGAGAGACCAATTGCTTTTGCTTCACACACTCTCAGTGCCAGTGAGAGTAACTATGCGCAAATTGAAAGGGAAGCTTTGGCATTAATTTTTGAGGTCAAGAAGTTTCACAAATACTTGTATGGTCGTAAGTTTACCATCGTTATGGACCAATCAGCCGTTAACAGCAATCCTCCATCCAAAGTCCCCAGTTCCAACATTAGCTGCAGTCCGAATGCAGAGATGGGCTTTGATTTTGTCAGCATATACTTATGATATTGAATACAGACGATCAGCTGATCACAGTAATGCTGATGCTATGTCTAGATTGCCTTCACCATCACAAGTTACACCCGATAGGGAGGAAGTGTTTTCTTTTTCATACATTGATGAACTGCCAGTCACAGCTGAAGAGATTGGTAGAGCAACCAAACGTGACCCAGTGATGTCAAAGGTGTATGATTATATTGCAAATGGATGGCCAAACCAGGTAACAGACAAAGATACACATCCATTCTTCATTCGTAGGAATGAATTATCAGTCGATAAAGATTGTATCATGTGGGGTGCAAGAGTGGTTATACCAAATAAATTCAGGTCCAAATTATTAGGAGACCTCCATGACCAGCACCTGGGAATGTGTTTGACCAAGAGTTTTGCACACAGTTATTTATGGTGGCCAGGTCTTGATAAAGATACAGAGTACATCGTGAGTCAGTGTACGACATGTCAATCGGTAAGCAAGCAACCACCACCAGTACCATTACAGCCATGGAAATGGCCTCCCAGGGTGTGGCAAAGACTACATATTGATTTTGCTGAGTTAGAAGGACAACAATTGTTCATTGTGATTGATAGCCATTCGAAGTGGGTCGAGGTGTACCCAATGTGGAAAATAACAACAAATAAAACATTAGACATTTTACGAAAATTATTTTCTTCATTTGGCCTCCCTGAAGAAATTGTTTCGGATAATGGACCACAATTTCGTTCAGAAGAATTTGCACAATTCACGAGCAAAAATGGTGTGAAACATACCAAGGTTCCACCATACCATCCTGCTTCGAATGGTGCAGCAGAGCGCACTGTACAAATTGTAAAACGTGCCCTCAAAACAAATGTTAGATCCAAACCCAAGGAAACGACAGTTGTCATTGGATCACAAATTGGCTAATTTTTTGATTACATATCGAAATACTCCTCACACAACTACTGGTAGAACACCAACAGAGTTGTTGCTCAAACGACAGCCACAAACCAGATTCTCATTGTTAAAACCAAATTTGGCACAGTCCGTAGAAGAGACACAATTAAGACAGAAGGAGAATCATGATAGAGGTCGAGTAAAAGAGAGAAGTGTGAAATTAAACCAGAAGGTGAGAGTGAAGAACCATCACCATAAATGGTTAAAGTGGTTACCAGGAAGAGTGGTGAAGATATGTGGTCCTCGCATATTTTTGGTAAAGATGTTTGATAATGGACAGGTTAGGTTTGTTCACATTGATCTTATTTTACCCACAGACATGGAAGGAGTTGAAGGTGGGAAGGATTCAATTATTTCTGACTCACCAGATAGTTTTGATACACCAGTAGCAAATCCGAAATCCAATGTACTGGAAACAAATCCAAGAGAGAATCAGAATGAAAGTCTGAGTCCGAGTCAGGAAAACAAAGAGTCTGAAGTTAGAGTGAGTTCAAATGAAAATCAAGGAAATTCTGGGGAGGAAAACTTTCCTCAGGATCAGCCTCGAATGAGTGAAATCGACACCATGTTTGGAAGGTTCTGTTCGAGAGCAAAGGTATCCTCTTCGAAACAGAAAACAAATGAATTTGTAAGTATGGAAAAAAATAAGTCTACATCCTGTGTTGTGTATAAACATGAAAGTTATGTATGATGTTTGTTATAATAACTTCTTCAATAAGGAGGGAGAAGTGTAATGTCTGTAAGCTTGTAATGTTTGTAGCTCCACACTGTGGAAGTGGACGTAGTGTGTACTGCAAGTGCAGGGTTAATAATAAACAGAACCAGGCAGATTTCCGGAGACTTCCGAGAGAGCTGCCTGCCATGTTAGGAAGCTGTGTGTGCTGTGCTCTGTGAAGATATCACACCAGTGAAACGGCCCACGGCGCCTCACAGGAGGATTATGCGTTTAAATTTTGACACCAAGCCGCATAAGTAGAAATTAGCGCAGGTGACCAAAAGCTGGGTCAGAGGTCAGTTTTAAGGAGCGTCTTGAAGGAGGAGAGAGAGGCGGAGAGGTTTAGGGAGGGAGCTCCAGAGCTTGGGGCTCAGGCAACAGAAGGCACGGCCACCGATGGTGGAGCGATTATAATCAGGGATGGTCAGGAGGGCAGAATTAGAGGAGTGCAGACATCTCGGGGGGTTGTGGGGCTGGAGGAGGTTACATAGATAGGGAGGGGTGTAGGGACTGGAGGAGGTTACATAGATAGGGAGGGGTGTAGGGCTGGAGGAGGTTACAGAGAAACAGAGCGGTGAAGGGGCTGCAGGAGGTTACAGAGATAGGGAGGGGTGTAGGAGCTGGAGGAGGTTACAGAGATAGGGAGGGCTGTAGGGGCTGGAGGAGGTTAGAGATAGGGAGGGGTGTAGGGGGTTACAGAGATAGGGAGGGGTGTAGGGGCTGGAGGAGGTTAGATATAGGGAGGGGCGAGAGACCATGGAAGGATTTGAACATAAGGATGAGAATTTTGAAATCGAGGCGTTGCTTAACCGGCAGGGGGAGCGGAGTGGGAAGGGAGAGGGGGGGAGGGAAGGGGAGGGAGGATGAGGGTCGGGGAGGGGAGCGGAGGGAGAGGAGCGGAGGGAAGTGGAGGGAAGTGGAGGAGGGAGGTTAGTGGAGGGAGGGGAGGAGGAGGCGAGTGGGGGGAGGGGAGAGAGGGAGGGGAGTGGGAGGGAGGGGAGGAGGAGGGGGGGGAAGAGAGGGGGAATGTGTGTGGGGTGGGGGATCGGGGGCTGGGCTGGGTGCTGCCTCTCCCAGGGCCGCATGCTGTAAGTAGGCCGGACAGCCTGCTCGAGTACCTGCGGTTACCATGGTAGCCGGGCTGGGCCCTGCACCAGGGGAGGCCTGTGGTTCAGGTGACGTGCTACAGGTGTTACCTCGCTGCAGTTACACAGCAACCGGATCCCAGGCTGGGCCTCACGCAGGCCTAGGCCGAGCGCACGGGGTCACGGGCCGGGGTCGGAGGTCGCGGGGTAGGGGAGTGTGGACAGTGTTTATAGAGGCAGAGAGGGAGAGGAAGAGAGAGACAGAGAGCGAGAGAGAGACAGAGAGAGAGCGGGAGAGAGAGGGCGAAAGGCAGAAAGCGAGAGAGAGGCAGAGAGAAGATGGAGACGGGCAGACTCTCCCTATATAAGGAGTGTTCTCTCCCTCCACTCCCCACACTGCTCTCTCTCTGAGCTGCCCAGAGACAGGTCTGTGACTCACGGCGGTTTGGGGAATGTATTTACAGCCGAGTGTCAGTGAGTGAGTGATGCAATCTTTCCAGCCTCCCTCGCTCACTTTGCCCAGAAACAAACAGCCCATTAATGTCCTCGCCCGCCTCCACTGTTCACCCCACTTCCTGCCAATCGCCAACATCTCAGCCCACAGCGAGATTCAGAGATATGTCCCCAGCCCGGCCCAGCTCGGGTCCTGTCGCCCACGGTTACAGCGACTGATAACATCACAGCCTGTGGGGAGTCAGTCCGATATCACAACGGCACAGCACGGCCAAGGGAGGGAGCTTCTTACACAGCAATAGAGAGAGAGACGGGGGGAGGAGAGAGAGAGCGAGGGGGGGAGAGAGAGCGAGGGGGGGAGAGAGAGCGAGGGGGGGAGAGAGAGCGAGGGGGGGAGAGAGAGCGAGGGGGGGAGAGAGAGCGAGGGGGGGAGAGAGAGCGAGGGGGGGAGAGAGAGCGAGGGGGGGAGAGAGAGCGAGGGGGGGAGAGAGAGCGAGGGGGGGAGAGAGAGCGAGGGGGGGAGAGAGAGCGAGGGGGGGAGAGAGAGCGAGGGGGGGGAGAGAGAGCGAGGGGGGGAGAGAGAGCGAGGGGGGGAGAGAGAGCGAGGGGGGGAGAGAGAGCGAGGGGGGGAGAGAGAGCGAGGGGGGGAGAGAGAGCGAGGGGGGGAGAGAGAGCGAGGGGGGGAGAGAGAGCGAGGGGGGAGAGAGAGCGAGGGGGGGAGAGAGAGCGAGGGGGGGAGAGAGAGCGAGGGGGGGAGAGAGAGCGAGGGGGGGAGAGAGAGCGAGGGGGGGAGAGAGAGCGAGGGGGGGAGAGAGAGCGAGGGGGGGAGAGAGAGCGAGGGGGGGAGAGAGAGCGAGGGGGGGAGAGAGAGCGAGGGGGGGAGAGAGAGCGAG
>NW_027253374.1:0-16047 GCF_044704955.1 Pristiophorus japonicus
GGCGTCTCTTCGGCTGGTGATAGTGCTGCGAGCATCGGGTCCAGCCCACAGGACGCACTGGTAGGGCAGGAGAATGCGCACAGCCCTCACTGAGCATACGCACAGGTGCCGGCAGCGCTTTCTGCGCTGGCCTGTTGCTCTGACCCCCCCCCCCCCCATAGACCGCATGCCACGCCACGACTTCGAAGAGCGGGCAGGATGTGGCCCATTTTTTTCTGACGCGCTTCAGAGCATTGTGCCAATAAAACGGCATGGGCAATGTTGGGCCCCTACTCTCTGCATCCACCTTGTCAAGCCCCCTCATAATCTTCTATGTTTCGATAAGATCACACCTCATTCATTTGAATTCCAATGGGTAGACTCAACCTTTCCTCATAAGTCAACCCCCTCATCTCCGGAATCAACCTAGTGAACCGTCTCTGAACTGCCTCCAAAGCAAGTATATCCTTTCATAAATATGGAAACCAAAACTGCACGCAGTTAAAACTACGCTGTTAAAACCCAGTTGCACCAGTTCCAACGAAGCTTAACACTTAATGCAGTATTCAACAGCGATGTTAGCGCGGGAAAGCCCACGTTTTTGTCCGTTCGCTTGATTTCACTGATTACGCTGATTGACGGCTGTGTGGGGGGAGGCAGGTGTCCACAGTGCAGTCGGAGTAGTGAATGATTTACTGAATGCAGGATTTCCGCGTTTAAATGAGCATGCGCTAAATCCTGAAGTTTCAGTCAGTTTCAGAGGTGTGATGACGGCGAGCCGCTGACGGTTCACCGTCCTTACCCACTGCAAAATCCAGACAATCACATCCTGTGATGTGGTTAGTACTGGACACGGTGCTCTCGATGGAGTCTGGCAATGTTTAGCATCTTTTTAAGTAGGCATATCAAAAATAGTGGACAGGTGGGTATGATTACTAGTAATTAATCAAATGAGAGATTTAAAGAAGATAAGCAAGAGATTTTCGGAGGTTTGCTCAATTGTGATGTAAACACAGCAACAACAGGATTTAAGCTGCACTTGAGTTTAAACAACATGGAAAATATACTAAAAATAGAGCAGTTTTGTCTGAGTGTCATGTACATTGATGAAATTCATGTGTGAAATGTAGAAATCTTATGAAATGTGGCACGTAATAGTAATTGGCATTTGATACTTCTGTTTATAGGTTTCTAAGTATATATTAAACTAGTTTCTGGAATGTAACTAAAATTGTTACCACCTGTTAAATTAAAGTAACAGCCCTTGGCATGTGTGATGGCCACAATTTTGAATCTGGTCCTATGAATTACATGCATCCTGATCACTTCAGAGTAAATAAGCTAAGATTGTTGCTCAGATCTATTTTGTAGAAAATGTGCTCAAAATTCACCATTACAAGATTTCAGTAATGTGTATATATAGTGTTACACAGTTTGAGATGTGCAATGTTTTTTTTTAATTTATAGCCATTGGAAACCTGCAGAGGTCAGCCAGTCAACGTAGCACTATGACTTACCAAAGAAGTAACTTTGCTCTAAATTCAGTCGGTAATTATGGTGATCCATACAGAGCAGTTCAGTACCGACCATCTGAATCTAATTATTCCAGACTTCATTATACCATTCCAGCAGATGAAACTACAACAAGGTCCCCATCAATTGACAGCATCCAGAAGGATCCAAGGTAAGTATAATTGGGGTTGACTTGTAGAACTATGTTGTGGGACACTGTCTACCTTACTAACTGAAGCTGCTTTTATATTAGCTTTAGTGGGGCACTAGTAAACTATAGCCAGTGGACAGGAAGATGAATTAGTAAATCCAGCCACCCTAGCATCCTACTAAACCCGATACAAATTCAAGTCATGCCACATATCACAAGATAAATACAGATGAGGAAACCCATCTTCGTTCAGCCATCCGAAAAGACCACACTTTCAATCAGAGCAGGAGCAAGAAGCAGCACCAACAGTTATCAATGTAATGGAAAAAGAGGCGAGGGAGGGAATCCGAGTCGGAACATAAATTTGTATTATTTATATTCCACAAAAAGACGGACCTAGCTAGGACCTATGTAGGTTCCCATAACAGCAGCTTTTATCTGGTAGAATTGAGGGGAGTTAAAGTTGAGAATAAATTCAGGTAGATGAGGACTGGTTGGGCTGCTGTTTTTTTTTAAAGTGGGAGACTCCCAGTCTGTCCTTTTGAGTGATAGAAGTATACTGGACTGTGTATCCATTGTAAAATGAAAATGGGCGAAGCCAAAAACACAGAATTTGTTAGTGGCAGAGGGCATCAGAAGAATCACTGATGCAGGTGTCTCGGGACTGGACAAGGGAAAAAACGTAGTCAAAAAAAGACTTGCCTATCGGTAGGCAGACTGAGAAACGCAAGTGAGACGAAGCCTGATGCAAATTGTTAACCTGTTAAATTGCTTTACTTTGTAAACAAGTGATCATGCAGAGTAATGATCAAAGTGAATTGCACTTCCTTCACTTAATCTCTCCTCTCCTCTCATAAAGCGAGAAAAAATAATAAATCATGCGCCCTATCCCTTTCATGGGCTGACTTATGTTTTGAATTACCTTTCTTTCTAGACAACTTCTAACTGCAAAAACTGGTATCTTGCATATTAGATTTCAACTCCAGGCCTAGGCCTGCACCTCATTAACATATCATACTTTTTCCCCACCCCCAACTACCATTTAGTCCTGCAATCTGATTTTCTTTTTAAGCTGTGTAAAATCACTTAATTTAAAAATGCATTTAAACATAACCCATTCTCAAATTCTTTCCATGAAAAAAGATCAAAAATCTTGAAACATGACACATGAATTTGAATACAATCAATTGAATACACCACTGTCTCTTAATTTTAACTTAATATTGGTAATTATTAGTGTCAGTCTTTGTTCAATGTAATGTTCAGTTTTGTTTTATTTGATCACCTATTTGGTAACAGAAACTTAGTTGGGTGAAAAGTCTCATCAGCTTGGAACCTGAGATCAGCAGGTATAGAATAAATCACTTACTCGGACTGTCTGAAAGATGAAATGAAGACTTTACCTAAATAGTGCTCAATATCTTAGGCACAATAGCAGCAGGGGCAAAAGGACTACATCCAAGGTATTTAATTATTAAGCTTTAATTATAAACCTAGGAGCAGGACTTGTCCATTCAGCTCCTCGAGCCTGTTCCGCCATTCAGTTAGATCATGGCAGATCTGTCCCTCACCTTGATTTGCCTGCCTTTGTTCCATATCCCTAACTTCCCTTATCTAACAGAAATTATTACATTTCAACTGACCCAGCATCCATAGCCTTTTGGGGGAGATAGTTCCAGATTGTGACTATCCTTTGTGGGAAAAGATGCTTCCTGATTTCACTTATGAATGGTCTCGATCTAACGTTAAGAATATGCCCCTTTGTTCTGGATTCCTCACACGAGAAAATAACTTCTCTCTTTCCTGTGAAACCCCTTAATGATTTGAAATACCTCAATTAAATCACCCTAATACAATACAAGGCAAATTTATGCAACCTGTCCTCATAGAATCATAGAAATATACAGCACAGAAGGAGGCCATTCGGTCCATTGTGTCTCTGTTGTACAAAAAAGAGCTATCCAGCCTAATCTCACTTTCCAACTCTTGGTCTGTAACCTTGTAGGTTACAGCACTTCAAGTGCATTTCCATGTACTTTTTAAATGTGATGAGTTTCTGCCTCTCCCACCCTTCCAGGCAGTGAATTCCAGACTCCCATCACCCTCTGGGTGAAAAAAGTTCTCAACTCCCCTCTAATCCTTCTACCAATTACTTTAAATCTTTGCCCCATAATTTGATTCTCTCATGTATAAAGGTCCATTGAAGCTCAAACTCAATCTTACTGCATTAGTGTTTCAGAGTACAGTGTTCCAAATTTGATGCACTCCTAGGAGGCCAAAGCGTGAAGCTGAAGTACCAAAATCTATCTCGAGCAGAAAGTACTCACTATTGGGCAGTAAATGTTTTTGTTTTAAAGAGAGAAGCTATATTATTTTACTATCGCTTAATGCAATGAAAAACTAAACACCAGAGCGCCTGCAAATCTCTTCAGACTGGGTCTGCTGAGGCCTTAGCACTCTAATAATGACTTTGAAAGCAGTAAGGGTGAACTTCTGCAGGGGTTCTCACTTGTCCACCATAAATTCAGAGGAAGAGCCATGGAAACCCCACAGAAATTAACCTCTCGTGAATTTTGTGTCCAAAATGGTCAATTCTCCATATTAGTTTAAAAGAAGTTATAGCAAGGAAGTGTTAACTGTTGCTGAGCTTGCATGTGAGAGATCAACTAGAAGAGAAACAGATGAAAGTATAGCAACTTAAGAGGTAGATATTTAACATCTCTTATAAAACTTGCTGGAAACTGCAGGGCCTGAATCGGAAACACAGTAGAATGAATGCTGAGAGCTTAGACAATCTTCTAAAATGAAAAAAAAAAACTTCAGTGTCAATCGTGCTGTTCCTGGACCTTTTATACGTGGGAGAATCATATGGGGATCTTCTGTGACATCAGGACAATAAAAAATGTGATTTCCCCAATCAAAATTGAACAAGTTTCTACAGTGCACGACCTAAATGACCAAGGACTAAGAATTTCTGTAGATAGACACACAATTTGCCTAGAACAAGTAGAGCATTATTCAAGACTGTAGATGTAGTTATGCTCCAATTTTTTTTTTAAAAACAAAATGTTAATTATTTTTTAAAGTCCTTTACAGAACACTGAAGAATGGGAAAAGTTACTGTACTTTGCTGGAATGCAGTGATTAGATTGTATTTTAGATACTCTAAATAGTTGGGGGTTTTTTGGTTTAAAGTATGAGAATGCTTTGCAAAGAAATTTGCTAATGAGGGATTTTCTCAATTCATTTCTTTTTAACTCAGGGAGTTTGCTTGGCGTGACCCAGAGTTGCCAGAAGTTATTCATATGCTCCAACACCAGTTTCCATCAGTTCAGGCCAATGCAGCAGCCTACTTACAGCACCTCTGTTTTGGAGATAACAAAGTGAAAACAGAGGTATGGCACATGTGTACAGCATATTTCTATTTTATTTCTGAGCAGAGCTATAGAAGAGCACTACAAATTGAGATGTATGATGTTCGAATTGAAAAAATGTAACATTTCTGCTAGCCACATTGAAACCTGTGATGCAAGAGCAGTCATCTTGGAATATGCATGTGGTTCACTGCTGCAGTTCATGACGTGAAATCATTGATTTCACTCAATTGTTCTTAAATTTCAACTGCATACCTAGTGTAAATT
This sequence comes from Pristiophorus japonicus, assembly GCF_044704955.1. Taxonomy (NCBI): domain Eukaryota; kingdom Metazoa; phylum Chordata; class Chondrichthyes; family Pristiophoridae; genus Pristiophorus; species Pristiophorus japonicus. The sequence goes on from NW_027253374.1 coordinate 5,284, forward strand.
GAGCACCTTCCTGATGCATGCCTTTCTATCCCTGCTTAGCTTCACAGTGTTGATTATCTGGTCCACTCCTGCATTGGCATAAGAAAAACTTAACTGTGTGTCTGAGACAATTCATTTCTTTGCCAGCTAATTTCCCATGTCAAACAGGCACACAACAACTACTTCCATTTAGATAGGTTTTTAAACATATAAAATATCCCACAAAGGTGTATGGAAAATGTATATAGATTCAGGAAAGCAAAGTTTAGAAGGAGTGACCAAATGGTTGGTTAAGGGGAAAAATTTCAAGGAGGTTTTCCATGCCACAGGACTGAAACAGCCATAATCAAAGTCACAAATTATATCCTCTGTGACTGATAGTGGTGCACTATGTCTTCTTGATGTCCTCATCCTCCTTGTAGTCTTTGATACAGTTGACCACACTATCCTCTCCAATACTTCTTCATTATCCAGCTGAGTAGGGCTACTTTTGCTTCATTCTACTCTTCCCTATCCAATCACAGCCAGAGCATCTGCAGCAATGGCTTCTCTTCCCACCCCAGCATCTTTACTTTTGGAGTCTCCTGAGGCTCTATTCTTGAGCCCCCTCTTCTTCATCAGCAATATCACCTGAAGACATAATCACCTGAAGACATGGTGTCAGGTTTCATGCAGACAATGATGCCTCCTCTCAACCCCTCCACTGCTTGTGTGTTATTGGCCTGCTTGTCCAACATACAGTTTTGATGAGCTGCAGTTTCCTGGATGTGAGAGGATTGCACAGCTTTGATCCAATCTGTTGATTTTGAGATCGTTTACCTCTGTCTGTGGCATGCTGCTCGTGCTGTTCTGCATGTATGTAATCCAAGTTGGCACATCATTTTGAAATACACTTGGTGCTGCTCTTCACTCATTAAACCAAGGTTTGTCATCTGGCTGATGGTGTTGGTGTATTGAGGAATATGAAGGTTGCAGATTGTGGTGGAATGCAATTCTGCTGCTGCTCATCACCTACAGTGCCTCATGAATGCCTAGTTTTGAGCTGCTAGCTCTGTTCATGTATCCCATGTAGCATGGTGTTAGTGCCTCATGACACAATGGAGGTTGTCTTAAGTTTACATAAGAACATAAGGAGTAGGCCATACAGCCCCTCGAGCCTGCTACGCCATTCAATAAGGTCATGGCTGATCTGATCATGGACTCAGCTCCACTTCCCCGCCCGCTCCCCATAACCCCTGATCCCCCTAATCATTTAAGAAACTGTCTATTTCTGTCTTAAATGTATTCAATGTCCCAGCTTCCACAGCCTCTCCAAGGCAGCGAATTCCACAGATTTACAACCCTCTGTTTTAAAAGGGCGGCCCCTTATTCTAAGATCATGCCCTCTAGTTCTAGTCTCTCCATCAGTGGAAACATCCTCTTTGCATCCATCTTGTCAAGCTTCCTCATAATCTTATGTTTCCATAAGATCACTTCTCATTCTTCTGAATTCCAATGAGTAGAGGCCCAACCTACTCGACCTTTCCTCATAAGTCAACTCCCTCATCCACGGAATCAACCTAGTGAACCTTCTCTGAACTGCCTCCAAAGCAATATATCCTTTTGTAAATATGGAAACCAAAACTGCACGCAGTATTCCAGGTGTGGCCTCGCCAATACCTTATATTAGCAATAGCAAGATTTCCCTGCTTTTATACTCCATCCCCTTTGCAATAAAGGCCAAGATACCATTGGCCTTCCTGATCACTTGCTGTACCTGCATACTATGCTTTTGTGTTTCATGCACAAGTACCCCCAGGTCCCGCTGTACTGTGGCACTTTTCAATCTTACTCCATTTAAATAATAACTTGCTCTTTGATTTTTTTTCTGCCAAAGTGCATGACCTCACACTTTCTGACATTATACTCCATCTGCCAAATTTTTGCCCACTCATTTAGTCTGTCTATTTGCAGATTTTGTGTGTCCTCCTCATAGATTGCTTTTCCTCCCACCTTTGTATCGTCAGCAAACTTGGCTACGTTACTCAGTCCCTTCTTCCAAGTCGTTAATATAGATTGTAAATAGTTGGGGTCCCAGCACTGATCCCTGCGGCACCCCACTAGTTACTGGTTGCCAACCAGAGAATGAACCATTTATCCCGACTCTCTGTTCGTTAGCCAATCCACTATCCATGCTAATATATTATCCCCAAACCTGTGAATTTTTATCTTGTGCAGTAACCTTTTATGTGGCACCTTGTCAAATGCCTTCTGGAAGTCCAAATACACCACATGCACTGGTTCCCCTTTATCCACCCTGTTCGTTACATCCTCAAAGAACTCCAGCAAATTTGTCAAACATGAACTCTTCATAAATCCATGCCGACTCTGCCTGACCGAATTTTGCTTTTCCAAATGTCCTGCTACTGCTTCTTTAATAATGGACGCCAACATTTTCCCAACCATAGATGTTAGGCTAACTGGTCTATAGTTTCCTGCTTTTTGTCTGCCTACTTTTTTTAAATAGGGGCGTTACATTTGCAGTTTTCCAATCTGCTGGGACCTCCCCAGAATCCAGGGAATTTTGGTAAATTACAACCAATGCATCCACAATCCCTGCCGCTACTTCTCAAGACCCTAGGATGCAAGCCATCAGGTTCAGGGGATTCATGTGCCTTTAGTCCCATTATCTTACTGAGTACCTCCACCTTAGTGATTGTGTTAAGTTCCTCTACCTTCCCCCCCCCCCCCCCCCCCCCCCCCATAGCCCCTTGACTATCCACTGTCGGAATATTGTTAGTGTCCTCTACCGTAAAGACTGATACAAAATATTTGTTCAGAGTTTCTGCCATCTCCATGTTCCCCATTACTAATTACCCGGTCTCGTCCTCTAAGGGACCAACATTTACTTTAGCCACTCTTCCTTTTTATATACCTGTAGAAACTCTTGCTATCTGTTTTTATATTTTGTGCTAGTTTGCTTTTATAGTCTATCTTCCCTTTCTTAATAATTTTTTTATTCGTTCTTTGTGCTTTTAAAAACTTCCCAGTCTTCTGTCCTCCTACTAGTTTTGGCCACTTGGTATGCCCTTGTTTTTAATTGGATACTGTCCTTTATTTCTTTAGTTAGCCACGGATGGCTATCTTTTCTCACACCCTTTCCTCCTCATTGGAATATGTTTTTCTTGAGAGTTGTGAAAGATCTCTTTAAATGTACATCAATGTTCATCAACTCTGCCCTCATACCTTTATAGTCTCCTTTATTTAAGCTTAGTACACTGGTTAGAGATCCAACTTTCTCACCCTCCATCTGAATTTGAAATTCAATCATGCTATGATCACTCATTCCGAGTGGATCCTTTACTAGGAGATTGTTTATTAATCCTGTCTCATTACACAGGACCAGATCTAAGATAGCCTGCCCCCTGGATGGTTCCGTTACATACTGCTCAAGGAACCCGTCCCTTCCGCATGCTATGAACTCCTCCTCAAGGCTACCCTGACCAATTTGATTTGTCCAATCAATATGGAGGTTAAAATCACTCATGATTATTGTTGTTCCCTTTTTACAAGCCCCCACTATTTCCTGGTTTATGCTCCGACCAAGTTTGACTTGGTCGTCTCGAGCTCTGCGGTGGTAAGGGCACAGAGTTTGTGGCAGATGCCAAAGATGCTAGCTTTCTTCTTGCCAATATTGGTGATATTCTTGATAATTAAGCTTCAGGATTAGTCTTAATTTGTTCTGACATCCATCCAAGAGGGGTAGATAGCATGAAGGGCATTGACGAGACCATGGAAGATTTCTTGACTGGCAGATAGTGTTTTGACATATATTTTCTTCCTTCCCTGCTGGTTTTGTTAGAGGACTTTGAAGTTTGTACTGTTGAAAAATATTTTTCAGCAAGGTTGCATAAATGTTTTAATTTTATTCTACTGTTCATATTAATTGAAGACAACTGCATGTGAGTGGAAAAGTTATGGATATTCACCAAGTGTTATTTTCAGTATTGTGTAATGTCTGTAATAAAGACTGAAAATAACATCGAACATAGAATGGTTTTAGGCACTTGGACAGCACATGGTGTATTGTTTTAAAGAACTGAAGTTGCATTATACCTTGGATGGTACAGGGAAGGAGCAATACAGTTAATGAGATTTCTTTATTCACTACTGCTGGAATTAACCCATTAGTTTTGTGATTTCATTGGGGCCCGCATTACTTGAAAAATGCTAGGAGCAGAGACACCCAACAGACAAGCTGTGTGTGTATTCCTATGAATCTTGTGTGACAACCAAAATTAACTTTATTAAAAACATAATGTGGGGAAGCTAAAAGTTGTGTTCACCCCCTGCAAATCAAAGTAATGTTTATCGGGACCAGAAGATTTGTAAATTAATGTCTGAAGATCAACATTAAAACAGTATTTAGCAATTGTATGAAAGAACTTTGGTACTTAGTGCTGAGGAAGTAAGTAGCAATCAGTGATCTAATTTATGATCTTGGAACAGAGCTGCTATCCAGATTGTAATGTGTATAATTTTTTCGTAACAGCAGCAGAGCTGATTAGTTACTAAATGTTTCCATAAACTACTGTGAGGTTGTTTGTGCTATTTCATTCTTGCAATAAGAGCCCAAGTGTAACTAGTTTTTATGTGATTTTTAAAGAACTATTCATCAAAGCAAACCATTGGGCTGTCCTATATAATATATGCCAAGTGAATTGAGGCAAAAAGAAAATGTGCTATATTTAAACAGCAAAACATAATCATCGCTCTCAAAACATAATCAAATCACTGGCTACAACTTTAATATAATTACAAAGCTTGATTTTGTTTTAGCCTCCATTCACTTTGCACAAGCATTAAGAACAGATATTCTTTCACACTCCTTTTAAAGTGTGAAATGGTTGATGTTGGTATTGAAAGCATTTACTTGCTGGCTTTTACAAAGTTTAAAACATTGTAATTAAAGCTGCTCAATTAGAATACCTCTGTGGATGCACAACAATCATTCATCAAACCTACTTAAATCATACGTGCAATTAATTATGTAAGTTTTAATTTTGTAATGATGCCCGATTTTAAAAACACAATACATAATGTTGATGCAGCATTTAATGATTTTGGACAGAAGTTCATGTTCAAATTTCAGATACTGATCATAGTATGGGCAGGGCAAGGTGATGTCACTGATGAAAAGCTAGTGTTTCCCTACAAAGAGGGGAAGGAAAAAATAAGTTTCTTCAAACTGCTTTTACTGACCACCTGGTGGCCAATTAGTGTTGCATTGGAAAAAGCCTGGAAACAGATGACCTGTGAATGGGAGAGCAAGCATTAAAAGGGGAATGGGATATTGTGGGAATCAACTAGAAAATATATGGAAATATCATGGGTGCAATTTTCAACTTCAGCGCCTGGCGGGTAACCTGGAAAAGCAGAATGCCTGCTCATTGGAAAGGCCACCTGATTTTGATTCCAAAATCGGGCAGGCTTTAAAACAGCCGGGTGATCCACTCTGCCAGGTTGCTGCCCAGCCGGAAAAGTTCAAAATTACACACCCACCCCGCTATGTGGAATAATGCGATTTGTATGATGGATTGTTAATTTAATACAGGGTTTGACAGATTATTTGGAGAGTCAGGGAGAAATTTGAATGTTAAATTTTGCCTGTTTTTTCACTTCCCTCAATTGATTTAAATAACCTGACGAGAATTTAACAACACGCATTTTATATGGTATTTTGGAAGTACTGTAGTGATCTGTCTTCCATATTTTGTGTTTTCATTGTCATGGTATCATGATGCACATAGATCTATTTAGTGAAACGCTGCCACCTTCATTCTATTCAAGATAACTCTGCCTTTGTAGGATTAATAATGCATTTTTTAAAAATTGTACATAGCAGAAAATCTGAATATTTTCTATATACACTAATAAACTTAAGATGAGTATTCTTAGCGATATATCTTGCTTATATGCCCAAGGTGTGCATATTAGGCGGAATTAAGCACTTGGTTGATCTTCTGGATCATAAAGTCCTCGAAGTACAGAAAAATGCATGTGGTGCACTTCGGAACCTAGTTTACGGAAGAACAACTGATGAGAATAAAATAGCCGTAAAGAATGCCAGTGGAATCCCAGCTTTATTGCGTTTGTTACGAAAAACTGTGGATGCTGAAATGAGAGAGCTCATAACTGGTGAGTGTTGACATTATTTGACTAAATTAATTAATTGTGACCAGTAATCTTCTTTATAAAGTGATTTTGCCCGAGCTGAGATTCTTACTCCTTGCAGACAGACCTGGGTCCTTCCTGATCCATGCCACAGCATATAGTCCATGTAACCATCTGAAGATGACTCTAGATCAATAGTTAATATAAAAAAAAGGCCATTTGTACGGATTGTATAATAATGTGGGCAGTAATAGTACTTGAATTGTAGTTGTAGACTACACTTGTTGACTGCTGTGAAGATGTCTCTGGCTCAGAATGTTCCACCCTCCAACACACAGCATCATTAAAGAAATTAGTATATATCGATGTAATTATTTTACTGACTTCAGTTTTTTTTCTACTATATTTTTGTTTTGTGTGCTTCAGTGCAATAAGATACTGATTGTGACAGTGATGTAATTATACAGTAGAAGTAAGTTATTAAAATTGTCAGGAAAAATAGTTTGAAGTTAGACATTACTCATGCTTCTGTACATATTTAGAATCATAGGATAATTTTTTGCTCTTCATGCTGTTTCCTTGAATAAATTTATGTTCTTCCTCTTAAAATACTTAACTAATTCCTCTTCAAATTTGAAGTCTCAATTTTCTGAGGTTCGCTAGTGGCATGAACCTTTCTGTTGACGGGTGCACCACAGAAAATTGAATTCCTGACTTTGCATGTTCTATCTGAAGTGCGCCCAATTACCTAACATGTGATTTTGGGGGCATGAATGGGGTTGCACGAAAGGTGTGCACAAACCTCAAAAAAGTGGTATATTTGAGAAAATAAGGTCCCATGCTGAATTTTATGACCAAGTGTGGCTCCACTGCTCAATGTGCACTTTACCTACATAACATGGGTGCATGACAAGTATTGTCTCTTGCTGTTGTTCCATTGAATGTTGATGTCTGCATTTTTTAACAGTAAGCATTTCTCTACTTGTACATTTAACATCTTGCACACTTTTATTTCCCTCTGCAATTTTGCCTTTTTGTTGAAGCCTTCAACTTGCTATGATAGACATTATGGAGTCTTGGCAATTACTGCACAGCTTTGGTAGCAGCTAACTAGCTTGGGAGGACAGGAGGCCCTTTTGGTGTTCCCATAGTGCAGCATAAGGGGGACCAATTGAGGAAAGTATAGCATCTTCATGTCCAGGCGTTTTGGATGGTGTATTCACTACCTTTTAAGGACCAGGGTTTGCCGACTTTGCCACTGCTACTTGGTTTGTCACAGGAGATTTTCCTTCTGTGTTTTTGCTTCACTTTGTTGTAACTGAACGCTCTTCGTGTTGTCACACATTCTGTGTAATGATTTTGTCATAACATAGAAATTATCGAACAAATTTACAGCACGGAAGGAGGCCATTCAGCCCATCGTGTCCGTGCCAGCCAACAAAGAACTATCCAGCCTAATCCCACTTTCCAGCTCTTGGTCTGTAGCCTTGTAGGTTACGGCACTTCAAGTGCATATCCAGGTACTTTCTAAAATGTTGAGGGTTTCTGCCTCTACACCCTTTCAGGCAGTGAGTTCCAGACCCCCACCACCTTTGTGGTTGCTTGAGTGAGGTGCTGGAGGGCTGCCAGAGTCTATGAAACCAGAGCCCAGATGGAGTCGCTGTCTTCAAGAGAGGAATGGACAGAAGAAAACACTGCACCGAAAATCTTAGCTGTGAAAGTCGGACACAATCACCGATTGTCATTTCAAACTCCTAGGAAGTGGCAGGAATTTTCTCATCTCATCACAGAGGAGTACAGATAAAGGATGCTCTTCGGCCTAGCTAATTCATCCATCCATAGAAATCCACGGTCTCACCCTCACATCATCTTGAGTGACTCCAGAACTGTTGGCTCCCTACCCTACCGGGAAGATCATTCTCTTGGTGTGAATATGTGCTACTACATCAGACCAGAATTTGGTTTAACTTGAAATAGTGCTGAGCATCAAACTTCTCTCGGTGTCAGCCAAAGATTGAGTTCAAGTTCCACTCCAGAGACTTGAGCACACAGAATCTGTGATTATCTGCACGAACATCTTTGTGTCCTTCTGCGCATGCGCGAGATCGGCCATGCCCCTTTTTGCGCAGGTGCACCCGATCCGCTTCGGCACACGCCGATGTCAGAGGTCCAGTCGTGCATGCTCAGTACCCACAGTTGGGGCTGCAGTGCAGCGGGGGACGCACTTTCTTCAGCTCCGTGGTAGAAGGCCTGTCGAGGATCGGAATCTGAGGGGGAGGGGGAGGGGGGGTATCTGGGGGGGAGGGGTTGAATCTGAGGGGGTGAATCGGAGGGGGAGCGAGGGGAGGGGGTGAATCGGAGGGGGAGCGAGGGGAGGGGGTGAATCCGAGGGGGAGCGAGGGGAGGGGGTGAATCCGAGGGGGAGCGAGGGGAGGGGGTGAATCCGAGGGGGAGCGAGGGGAGGGGGTGAATCCGAGGGGGAGCGAGGGGAGGGGGTGAATCCGAGGGGGAGCAAGGGGAGGGGGTGAATCGGAGGGGGAGCAAGGGGAGGGGGAGAATCTGAGGGGGAGCAAGGGGAGGGGGTGAATCTGAGGGGGAGCAAGGGGAGCGGGTGAATCGGAGGGGGAGCAAGGGGAGGGGGTGAATCGGAGGGGGAGCAAGGGGAGGGGGTGAATCGGAGGGGGAGCGAGAGGGAGATTCGGAGCGGGAGCAAGGGGAGGGGGTGAATCGGAGGGGGAGCAAGGGAGGAGGAGGAGAGGTAATCGGAGAGGGAATCGGATGGGGAGGGGGGGGATCGGAGGTGGTGGGGGAGGATCGGAGTGGGTGGGGGGGAATCGGAAGTGGAGGCGGTGGGGGGGGGAATCGGAACCGGAGGTGGTGGGGGGGAATCGGAAGTGGAGGGGGTGGGGGAGGAATCGGAGAGGGGGATCCGGGGGGAGGGGGTGGGAATTGGAGGGGCGAGGGGGGGATCCAGAGGGGGGAGGAGGGGATGGGGGGGGGGGGGAGGAGAGAGGGGGTTTGGGAGGGGCAGAAAGAGGGGGGGAGGGGGAGAGGAGAGGGGGGATAGGTAGGGAGGGGGAGGCGGGATAGGGAAGGGGAGAGGGGGATAGGGAGGGAGAGGGGAGGGGGGATAGGTAGAGGGAGGGGGGGGACGGGGGATAGGTAGAGGGAGGGGGGGACGGGGGATAGGGAGGGGGGGTACGGGGGATAGGGAGAGAGAGAGAGAGAGAGGGGGCGAGAGAGAGAGAGGGGGATAGGGAGAGAGAGAGAGAGAGGGGGATAGGGAGGGGGATAGGGAGAGAGAGAGAGGGGGGGATAGGGAGAGAGAGAGAGAGGGAGAGAGAGGGATAGGGAGAGAGAGAGAGAGAGAGGGAGAGAGAGGGATAGGGAGAGAGAGAGAGAGAGAGAGAGAGAGAGAGGGGGATAGGGGAGAGAGAGAGAGGGAGATAGGGAGAGAGAGAGAGAGAGAGAGAGGGGGAGAGAGGGAGAGGGAGAGAGGAGAGAGGGAGAGGGGAGAGAGGGAGAGAGGGAGAGGGGAGAGGGAGAGGGGGAGAGGGGGAGAGGGGAGGGGAGAGGGGGGAGAGAGAGAGAGAGGGGGAGAGGGGGAGAGGAGAGAGAGGAGAGAGAGAGGGGGGGATAGGGAGAGAGAGAGAGGGGGGGGAGGAGGGAGAGAGAGAGAGGGGGGGATAGGGAGGAGAGAGAGAGAGAGGGGGGGATAGGGAGAGAGAGAGGGGGGAGAGGGAGAGAGAGAGGGGGGGATAGGGAGAGAGAGAGAGGGAGGGGGGAGAAAGAGAGAGGGAGGGGGGGAGAAGAGAGAGGGAGGGGGGGAGAAAGAGGAGGGAGGGGGGAGAGAAAGAGAGAGGAGGGGGGATAGGGAGAAGAGAGAGGGAGGGGGGGATAGGAGGAAAGAGAGGGGGGGGGGGATAGGGAGAAAGAGAGAGGGAGGGGGGATAGGGAGAAAGAGAGAGGGAGGGGGGATAGGGAGAAAGAGAGAGGGAGGGGGGGATAGGGAGAAAGAGAGAGGGAGGGGGGGATAGGGAGAAAGAGAGAGGGAGGGGGATAGGGAGAAAGAGAGAGGGAGGGGGGGATAGGGAGAAAGAGAGAGGGAGGGGGGGATAGGGAGAAAGAGAGAGGGAGGGGGGGATAGGGAGAAAGAGAGAGGGAGGGGGGGATAGGGAGAAAGAGAGAGGGAGGGGGGATAGGGAGAAAGAGAGAGGGGGGGATAGGGAGAAGAAGAGGGAGGGGGGATAGGAGAAAGAGAGAGGGAGGGGGGGATAGGGAGAAAGAGAGAGGGAGGGGGGGATAGGGAGAAAGAGAGAGGGAGGGGGGGATAGGGAGAAAGAGAGAGGGAGGGGGGGATAGGGAGAAAGAGAGAGGGAAGGGGGGATAGGGAGAGAGAGGGGGGGGGATGAGAGGGGAGGTCAGAGGGCGGGGGAGAGGGGTGGTGTGAGAGAGAGAGAGAGATTGGGGGGGGGGAAGAGAGGGGGGAAGAGAGGGATGGGGAGTGGGGGGGGGAGTGAGGGATGGGGAGTGGGGGGGGAAGAGAGGGATGGGGAGTGGGGGGGGAAGGAGGGATGGGGTGTGGGGGGGGAAAGAGGGGATGGGTGAGTGGGGGGGGATGAGAGGGAGGGG
>NW_027253375.1:0-16043 GCF_044704955.1 Pristiophorus japonicus
CACTAAACCCCCCCACACACACAGTAACCCACCCACACACACACACTAACCCCCCCCACCCACACACACACACTAACCCCCCCCCACACACACACACTAACCTCCCCCACACACACTAACCCGCCCACACACACACACACTAACCTCCCCCACACACACTAACCCCCCCACACACACACACACTAACCCCCCACACACACACACACTAACCCCCCCCACACACACACTAACCCCCACACACACACACACACACACTAACCCCCCCCACACACACACATACACACAAACCCCCACACACACACACACACACACACTAACCCCCACACACACACACACACAAACCCCCCCCACACACACACACACACTAACCCCACCCCACACACACACACACACACACTAAGCCCCCCCCCACACACACACACACTAAACCCCCCCCCCACACACACACACTAACCCCCCCACACACACACACACACTAACCCCCACACACACACACACACTAACCCCCCCCCCCACACACACACACACTAACCCCCACACACACACACTAACCCCCCCCACACACACACTAACCCCCCCCACACACACACACACACACTAACCCCCCCCACACACACACTAACCCCCCGCACACACACACACACACACACACACACTAACCCCCACACACACACACACACTAACCCCCCCACACACACATTAACCCCCCCCCACACACACTAACCCCCCCACACACACACACACTAACCTCCCCCACACACACTAACCCCCCCACACACACACACACTAACCCCCCACACACACACACACTAACCCCCCCCCCCCACACACACTAACCCCCCCACACACACACACACACTAACCCCCCCCACACACACACATACACACACTAACCCCCACCACACACACACAAACCTCCCCCACACACACACACACACTAACCCCACCCCCACACACACACACACACACTAAGCCCCCCCCCCACACACACACACACTAACCCCCCCCCCACACACACACTAACCCCCCCCCACACACACACACACTAACCCCACACACACACACACACTACCCCCCCCCCACACACACACACACTAACCCCCACACACACACACTAACCCCCCCCACACACACACTAACCCCCCCCCACACACACACACACACACTAACCCCCCCACACACACACTAACCCCCCGCACACACACACACACACACACTAACCCCCACACACACACACACACTAACCCCCCCACACACACATTAACCCCCCCCCACACACACTAACCCTCCCCACACACACACACACACTAACCCCCCCCCCACACACTAACCCCCCCCACACACACACACAAACCCCCCCCCACCACACACACACACACTAATCCCCCCCCACACACACTAACCCCCCCCCACACACACACACACACACTAACCCCACATCACACACACACTAACCCCCCCCACACACTAATCCCCCCCCACACACACACTAACCCCCCCCACACACACTCACTAACCCCCCCCACACACACGCTAACCCCCCCCCCCACACACACACTAACCCCCCCCCCCCACACACTAACCACCCCCCACACATACATACTAAACCCCCCCACACACTAACCCCCCCCACACACACGCTAACCCCCCCCCACACACACACTAACCCCCCCCCCACACACTAACCACCCCCCACACATACATACTAAACCCCCCCACACACTAACCCCCCCCACACACACGCTAACCCCCCCCACACACACACTAACCCGCCCCCCACACACTAACCAGCCCCACACACTAAACCCCCCCCACACACACACTAACCCCCCCCCGACACAAACACAAACCCCCCCCGACACACACACAAACCCCCCCCGACACACACACACTAACCCCCCCCCCACACACACTAACCCCCCCCACACACACACTAACCCCCCCCCACACACCCACTAACCCCACCCCCTCACATACACACACCTCCCCCCACACACACACTAACCCCCCCCCCACACACACACTAATCCCCCCCCACACACACACTAACCTCCCCCCCCCAACACACACTAACCCCCCCCACACACACACACACTAACCCCCCCCACACACACACTAACCCCCCCCCACACACACTAACCACCCCCCCACACACACACTAACCCCCCCCCCCACACACACACTAACCCCCCCCCCCACACACACACTAACCCCCCCACACACACACACACTAAACCCCCCCCACCACACACACTAATCCCCCGCAACACACACACACTAACCCCCCCCCAACACACACACACTAACCCCCCCCATAGACACACACACTAACCCCCCCCATAGACACACACACTAACCTCCCCCCACACACACACTCTAACCACCCCCCCAACACATACACTAACCCCCCCCCAACACACACACACTAACCCCCCCACACACACACTAACCCCTCCCACACGCTAACCCCCCCCCACAAACCCTAACCCCCCTGACACACACACTAATCCCACCCCCCCACACACACTAACCACCCCCCCCGACACACACACACACACACACACACTAACCCCCCCACACACACACACACTAACCCCCCCCCCACCACACACACTAACCTCCTCCCCCATACACACACACTAACCCCCCCACACACACACTAACCCCCCCACACACACCCACTAACCCCCCCACACACACACTAACCCCCCCCACACACACACCAACCCCCCCAACACACACACACTAACCCCCCCCCAACACACACACACTAACCTCCTCCCCCATACACACACACTAACCCCCCCATACACACTAAACCCCCCCCACACACACTAACCCCCCCTCACACACACTAACCCCCCCCCCACACGCACACACCCCCCCCCCACACACACACACACTAAACCCCCCAACACACACACACTAACCCCCCCCAATACACACTAAACCCCCCACACACAAACACACACTAACCCCCCCCACACACACACACATTAACCCCTCCCCACACACACAATTAACCCCCCCCACACACACCCCATCCCCCTACACACACAACCCGCCCCCCCACATACACTAAGCCCCCCCCACACACACACTAACCCCCCCACACACACACAAACCCCCCAACACACACACTAATCCCCCCCACACACACACACACTAACCCCCCCCACACACACACACACTAACCCCCCCCACACACACACACACTAACCCCCCCCACACACACACACACACTAACCCCCCCCACACACACACTCACACACACTAACCCCCCCACACACACAAACACACACTAACCCCCCCACACACTAACCCCCCCCCAATCGCACACTAATCCCACACACACACTAAGCCCCCACACACACACACGAACCTTACCCCCCCACACACTCACACACACTAACATCCCCCACACACACAAACCCCCCCACACACACACACTCTAACCTCCCCACACACTAACCCCCCCCCCCCACACACACACACACTAACCCCCCCCAACACACAAACACTAACCCCCCCCCCACACACACACTCACACTAAACCCCCCACCCACACACACTCACACACACTAACACCCCCCACACACACACTCACACACACTAACACCCCCCACACACACACACTAACCCCCCCACACACAGACACACACTAACCCCCCCGCCCCCACACACACACTAACCTCTCCACCCACACACACTAACCCCCCCCAACACACACACACACACTCACCCCCCCAATACACATTAAACCCCCCCCCCACACACACACACACTAACCCCCCCCACACACTCACTAACCCCCCCCACACATATACTAACCCCCCCCCACACATACACTAACCCCCCCCACACACACACTAACCCCCCCCCCAACACACACACACTAACCTCCTCCCCCATACACACACACTAACCCCCCCCATACACACTAACCCCTCCCCCACATGCACACACCCCCCCCACACACACACACACTAACCCCCCCCAACACACACACACACACTCACCCCCCCCAATACACACTAACCCCCTCCACACACCCACTAACCCCACCCCCTCACATACACACACCCCCCCCCCACACACACACTAACCCCCCCCACACACACACACTAACCCCACCCCCTCACATACACACACCCCCCCCCCACACACACACTAATCCCCCCCCACACACACACTAACCACCCCCCGACACATACACACTAAACCCCCCACACACACACACACTAAACCCCCCCCACCACACACACTAACCCCCCCGCAACACACACACACTAACCCCCCCCCGCAACACACACACACTAACCCCCCCGCAACACACACACACTAACCCCCCCCCGCAACACACACACACTAACCCCCCCCATAGACACACACACTAACCCCCCCCAAACACACACACACTAACCCTCCCCCATACACACACACACTAACCACCCACCCACACACACACTCTAACCACCCCCCCAACACACACACTAACCCCCCCCAACACACACACACTAACCCCCCCACACACACACTAACCCCTCCCACACGCTAACCCCCCCCCCACAAACCCTAACCCCCCCGACACACACACTAACCTCACCCCCCCACACACACTAACCACCACCCCCGACACACACACACACTAACCCCCCCCCCAAACACACACAGTAACCCCCCCCACACACACACTAACCCCCCCCACACACACACACACTAACCCCCCCCACCACACACACTAACCCCCCCCACCACACACACACACTAACCCTTCCCCCATACACACACACACTAACCCCCCCCCACACACACACTAACCCCCCCACACACACACACACTAACCCCCCCCCACACACACACTAACCCCCCCACACACACACACTATCCCCCCCCCCACACACACACACACTAACCCCCCCCACACACACTAACCCCCCACACACATACACTAACCCCCCCCCACACACACACTAACCCCCCCACACACCCACTAACCCCCCCACACACACACACTAACCCCCCCCCCCACACACACTAACCCCCCCCCCCACACACACTAACCCCCCCCCCCACACACACACTAACCCCCCCAACACACACACACTAACCCCCCCCCCCAACACACACACACTAACCTCCTCCCCCATACACACACACTAACCCCCCCATACACACTAAACCCCCCCCACACACACTAACCCCCCCTCACACACACTAACCCCCCCCCCACACGCACACACCCCCCCCCACACACACACACACTAAACCCCCCAACACACACACACTAACCCCCCCCAATACACACTAAACCCCCCACACACACATACACACTAACCCCCCCCACACACACACACACATTAACCCCTCCCCACACACACACACACAATTAACCCCCCCCCCACACACACACACACCCCATCCCCCTACACACACAACCCGCCCCCCCACATACACTAAGCCCCCCCCACACACACACTAACCCCCCCACACACAAACCCGCCCACACACACACTAACCCCCCCCACACACACACTCACACACACTAACACCCCCCACACACACACTCACACACACTAACACCCCCCACACACACACACTAACCCCCCCACACACACACTCACAGACACACACTAACCCCCCCGCCCCCACACACACACGAACCTCTCCACCCACACACACTAACCCCCCCCAACACACACACACACACTCACCCCCCCCAATACACATTAAACCCCCCCCCACACACACTATCCCCCCCCCACACACACACACACTAACCCCCCCACACACACACTAACCCCCCCCACACATACACTAACCCCCCCCCACACATACACTAACCCCCCCCAACACACACACTAACCCCCCCACACACACACTAACCACCCCCACACACACACTAACCCCCCCCCACACATACACTAACCCCCCCCACACACACACTAAACCCCCCACACACACACACTAACCCCCCCAACACACACACACACTAACCACCCCCCCCAACACACACACACTAACCTCCTCCCCAATACACACACACTAACCCCCCCCATCATACACACACACTAACCCCCCCCATACACACTAAACCCCCCCACACACACTAACCCCCCCCCCACACGCACACACCCCCCCACACACGCACACACTAACCCCCCCCCAACACACACACACACACTCACCCCCCAAATACACACTAAACCCCCCCCACACACACACACACACACTAACCCCCCCCACACACACACACACATTAACCCCTCCCCACACACACACACACAATTAACCCCCTCCCACACACACACACACACACCCCATCCCACTACACACACAACCCGCCCCCCCACATACACTAAGCCCCCCCCACACACACACTAACCCCCCCACACACAAACCCGCCCACACACACACAAACCCCCCAACACACACACTAACCCCCCCCACACACACACACACTAACCCCCCCCACACACACTAACCCCCCCCACACACACACTCACACACACTAACCCCCCCACACACAAACACACACTAACCCCCCCCACTCGCACACACTAATCCCCCCCACACACACTAAGCCCCCACACACACACGAACCCCACCCCCCCACACACACTAACACCCCCCACACACACACACTAACCCCCCCCCACACACACACACACTAACGCCCCCTACACACACACTCACACACACTAACCCCCCCACACACACAAACACACACTAACCCCCCCAACACACACACTCACACACACTAACCCCCCCACACACACACACACACACTCACAGACACACACTAACCCCCCCCCGCCCCCACACACACACCAACCTCCCCACCCACACACACTAACCCCCCCCCCCACACACACACACAAACACACCCCACATACAGACACACACTAACCCCCCCCCCCCCACACACACACTAACACCCTCCACACACACACTAACACCCCCCCCCACACACACACACTAACCCCCCCCACACACACTAGCCCCCCCCACACACACTAACACCCCCCCACACACACTAACCCCCACATACACACACTAACCCCCCCCACACACACACACACTAACCGCGCCCCCGCCACACACACACACACACACACTAACCCCCCCCCACACACACATACACTAACCCCCCCACACACACTAACCCCCCCCCCCCACACACACACACACACACACTAACCCCCCCACACACACACACACACTAACCCTCCCCCACACACACACACTAACCCCCCCCACACACACACACTAACCCCCCCACACACACACACACCCACCCCCCCACACACACACACTAACCCCCCCCCACACACTAACCCCCCCAACACACACACACTTTAACCCCCCCCACCAGACACACACACTAACCCCCCAACCCCCACACACACACTAACCCCCCCCACACACACTCAGACATACACACTAACCCCCCCCACACACACTAACACCCCCCCACACACACACTAACCCCCCACATACACACACTAACACTCCCCCACACACACACACTAACCCCGCCCCCCCCCACACACACACACACACAAAACCCCCACCCCACACACTAACAGCCTCCAAAACACACACACGAACCCCCCCCACACACACTAACACCCCCCCACACACACACTAACCCCCCACATACACACACTAACACTCCCCCACACACACATACTAACCCCGCCCCCCCACACACACATACTAACCCCCCCCCACACATACACACAGACTAACCCCCCCCACACACTAACCCCCCCCACACACACACTAAACCCATCTACACACTAACCCCCCCCCCCACACACACACATACTAACCCCCCCCACACATACACACAGACTAACCCCCCCCACACACTAACCCCCCCCACACACACACTTAACCCCCCCCCACACACACACACACTAACCCCCCACACACACAGACAGTAACCCCCCCCACACACACACACACTAACCCCCCCCACACACACACACACTAACCCCCCCCGCCACACACCCACACAAACCCCCCCACATACACACACTATCCCCCCCCCCCACACACACACACACTAACCCCCCCCACACACACACTAACCCCCCACACACATACACTAACCCCCCCCCCCCACACACACACTAACGCCCCCACACACACCCACTAACCCCCCCACACACACACACTAACCCCCCCCACACACACACTAACCCCCCCCCCACACACACACACTAACCCCCCCAACACACACACACTAACCCCCCCCCCCCAACACACACACACTAACCTCCTCCCCCATACACACACACTAACCCCCCCATACACACTAAACCCCCCCACACACACTAACCCCCCCTCACACACACTAACCCCCCCCCACACGCACACACCCCCCCCCACACGCACACACACTAAACCCCCCAACACACACACACTAACCCCCCCCAATACACACTAAACCCCCCACACACACACACACATTAACCCCTCCCCACACACACACACAATTAACCCCCCCCCACACACACACACACCCCATCCCCCTACACACACAACCCGCCCCCCCACATACACTAAGCCCCCCCCACACACACACTAACCCCCCCACACACAAACCCGCCCACACACACACACAAACCCCCCAACACACACACTAACCCCCCCCACACACACACACACACTAACCCCCCCCACACACACACTCACACACACTAACCCCCCCACACACACAAACACACACTAACCCCCCCACACACTAACCCCCCCACCCACTCGCACACACTAATCCCACACACACACACTAAGCCCCCACACACACACACGAACCTTACCCCCCCACACACTCACTAACATCCCCCACACACACACACTAACCCCCCCCCCCACACACACAAACCCCCCCACACACACACACTCTAACCTCCCCACACACTAACCCCCCCCCCACACACACCCACACTAACCCCCCCCAACACACAAACACTAACTCCCCCCCACACACTCACACTAAACCCCCCACCCACACACACTCACACACACTAACACCCCCCACACACACACTCACACACACGAACACCCCCCACACACACACACTAACCCCCCCACACACACACACACACACTCACAGACACACACTAACCCCCTCGCCCCCACACACACACTAACCTCTCCACCCACACACACTAACCCCCCCCAACACACACACACACACTCACCCCCCCAATACACATTAAACCCCCCCCCCACACACACTATCCCCCCCCCCACACACACACACTAACCCCCCCACACACACACTAACCCCTCCCACACACACACACTAACCCCCCACACACACACTCACACACACTAACCCCCCCCACACACACAAACACACACTAGCCCCCCCCACTCGCACACACTAATCCCCCCCACACACACTAAGCCCCCACACACACACGAACCCCACCCCCCCACACACACGAACACCCCCCACACACACACACTAACCCCCCCCACACACACACATACTAACCCCCCCCACACACACACACACACAAAACCCCCACCCCACACACTAACAGCCTCCAAAACACACACACGAACCCCCCCCACACACACTAACACCCCCCCACACACACACTAACCCCCCACATACACACACTAACACTCCCCCACACACACATACTAACCCCGCCCCCCCACACACACATACTAACCCCCCCCCACACATACACACAGACTAACCCCCCCCACACACTAACCCCCCCCACACACACACTAAACCCATCTACACACTAACCCCCCCCCCCACACACACACATACTAACCCCCCCCCACACATACACACAGACTACCCCCCCCCACACACTAACCCCCCCCACACACACACTTAACCCCCCCCCACACACACACACACTAACCCCCCACACACACAGACAGTAACCCCCCCCACACACACACACACTAACCCCCCCCACACACACACACACTAACCCCCCCCGCCACACACCCACACAAACCCCCCCACATACACACACTATCCCCCCCCCCCACACACACACACACTAACCCCCCCCACACACACACTAACCCCCCACACACATACACTAACCCCCCCCCCACACACACACACTAACGCCCCCACACACACCCACTAACCCCCCCACACACACACACTAACCCCCCCCACACACACACTAACCCCCCCCCCACACACACACACTAACCCCCCCCCCCCCAACACACACACACTAACCTCCTCCCCCATACACACACACTAACCCCCCCATACACACTAAACCCCCCCACACACACTAACCCCCCCTCACACACACTAACCCCCCCCCACACGCACACACCCCCCCCCACACGCACACACACTAAACCCCCCAACACACACACACTAACCCCCCCCAATACACACTAAACCCCCCCACACACACACACACATTAACCCCTCCCCACACACACACACAATTAACCCCCCCCCACACACACACACACCCCATCCCCCTACACACACAACCCGCCCCCCCACATACACTAAGCCCCCCCCACACACACACTAACCCCCCCACACACAAACCCGCCCACACACACACACAAACCCCCCAACACACACACTAACCCCCCCCACACACACACACACACTAACCCCCCCCACACACACACTCACACACACTAACCCCCCCACACACACAAACACACACTAACCCCCCCACACACTAACCCCCCCACCCACTCGCACACACTAATCCCACACACACACACTAAGCCCCCACACACACACACGAACCTTACCCCCCCACACACTCACACACACACTAACATCCCCCACACACACACACTAACCCCCCCCCCCACACACACAAACCCCCCCACACACACACACTCTAACCTCCCCACACACTAACCCCCCCCCCACACACACCCACACTAACCCCCCCCAACACACAAACACTAACTCCCCCCCACACACTCACACTAAACCCCCCACCCACACACACTCACACACACTAACACCCCCCACACACACACTCACACACACGAACACCCCCCACACACACACACTAACCCCCCCACACACACACACACTCACAGACACACACTAACCCCCTCGCCCCCACACACACACTAACCTCTCCACCCACACACACTAACCCCCCCCAACACACACACACACACTCACCCCCCCAATACACATTAAACCCCCCCCCCACACACACTATCCCCCCCCCCACACACACACACTAACCCCCCCACACACACACTAACCCCTCCCACACATACACTAACCCCCCCCACACACACACACTAACCCCCCCAACACACACACACTAACCACCCCCACACACACACTAACCCCCCCCACACATACACTAACCCCCCCCACACACACACTAACCCCCCCACACACACACACTAACCCCCCCAACACACACACACTAACCTCCTCCCCCATACACACACACTAACCCCCCCCCATCATACACACACACTAACCCCCCCCATACACACTAAACCCCCCCACACACACTAACCCCCCCCCCACACGCACACACCCCCCCCACACACGCACACACTAACCCCCCAACACACACACACACTCACCCCCCCAATACACACTAAGCCCCACCCACACACACACTAACCCCCCCACACACAAACCCGCCCACACACACACACAAACCCCCCACACACACACACTAACCCCCCCCACACACACACACTAACCCCCCACACACACACTCACACACACTAACCCCCCCCACACACACAAACACACACTAGCCCCCCCCACTCGCACACACTAATCCCCCCCACACACACTAAGCCCCCACACACACACGAACCCCACCCCCCACACACACGAACACCCCCCACACACACACACTAACCCCCCCCACACACACACATACTAACCCCCCCCACACACACACTAACACACACTAACCCCCCCAACACACACACTCACACACACTAACCCCCCCACACACACAAACACACACTAACCCCCCCAACACACACACTCACACACACTAACACCCCCCACACACACACTCTCTAACACCCCCCACACACACACACTAACCCCCCCACACACACACACACACTCACAGACACACACTAACCCCCCCGCCCCCACACACACACTAACCCCCCCCACCACACACACACACAAACACACCCCACATACACACACACACTAACCCCCCCCCACACACACACTAACACCCTCCACAGACACACTAACACCCCCCCACACACACACACTAACCCCCCCCACACACACTAGCCCCCCCACACACACTAACACCCTCCCACACACACTAACCCCCCCCCCCCACACACACACACAAACACACCCCACATACACACACACACTAACCCCCCCCCCCACACACACACTAACACCCTCCACAGACACACTAACACCCCCCCCACACACACACACTAACCCCCCCCACACACACTAGCCCCCCCCACACACACTAACCCCCACATACACACACTAACCCCCCCCACACACACACACACTAACCGCGCCCCCGCCACACACACACACACACACTAACCACTCCCCACACACACATACACTAACCCCCCCACACACACACACTAACCCCCCCCCCACACACACACACACTAACCCCCCCCCACACACACACACACTAACCCCCCCACACACACACACACACTAACCCCCCCCCACACACACACACTAACCCCCCCACACACACACACTAACCCCCCCACACACACACACCCCCCCACACACACACACACTTTAACCCCCCCCACACACTAACCCCCACACACACTAACCCCCCCAACACACACACACTTTAACCCCCCCCACCAGACACACACACTAACCCCCCCAACCCCCACACACACACTAACCCCCCCACACACACTCAGACATACACACTAACCCCCCCACACACACACTAACACCCCCCACACACACACTAACCCCCCACATACACACACTAACACTCCCCCACACACACACACTAACCCCGCCCCCCGCCCCCACACACACACACACACACAAAACCCCCACCCCACACACTAACAGCCCCCACACACAGACATGAACCCCCCCCACACACACACACTAACCCCCCCCACATACGCACACACACACACACAAAACCCCCACCCCACACACTAACAGCCTCCAAAACACACACACACGAACCCCCCACACACACACACACACTAACCGCCCCCACATACGCACACACTAACCCCCCCCCACAGACACACACACTAACCCCCCCCCCACACACACACACAAACCCCACACACACACACACTAACCACCCCCCACACACTAACACACTAACCCCCCCCCACACACACTAACCCCCCGCACACACACTAACCCCCCCCCACACACACACTAACCCCCCTACACACCACACTAACCCCCCTACACACACACACATACTAACCCCCCCCCCCCACACACACACATACTAACCCCCCCCCACACATACACACATACTAACCCCCCCCACACACTAACCCGCCCCCCCACACACTAACCCCCCCCACACACTAAACCCCCCCCCACACACACACTAACCCCCCCCCCCACACACACACACTAAACCCCCCCCCCACACACACACACTAAACCCCCCCCCACACACACACACTAAACCCCCCCACATACACACACTAACCACTGCCACATACACACACTAACCCCCCCCACACACACACACCACCCCCCCACACACACTAACCTCCCCCCACACACACTAACCCCCCCCCCCCCCCCACACACACACTAACCCTCCCCCACACACTAACCCCCCCCACACACACACTACCCCCCCCCCACACACACTAACCCCCCCCCCACACACACACACTAACCCCCCCCCACACACACACACTAACCCCCCCCACAAACCCCCCACACACACACACTAACCCCCCCCCCCCACACACACACACTAACCCCCCCCCACACACACACTAACCCCCCCAACCCACTAACCCCCCCACACACACTAACCCCCCCTCACACACACTAACCCCCCCCCCACACACACACACACCACCCCCCCCCCCACACACACACCACACCCCCCCCCACACACCCCCATACACACTAAACCCCCCCACACACACTAACCCCCCCTCACACACACTAACCCCCCCCACACGCACACACCCCCTCCCCCACACACACAACCCCCCCCCCCAACACACACACACTAACCTCCTCCCCCATACACACACACTAACCCCCGCACACACACTAACCCCCCCACACACACTAACCCCCCCTCACACACACTAACCCCCCCCCACACGCACACACACTAAACCCCCAACACACACACACTAACCCCCCCCAATACACACTAAACCCCCACACACACACACACACTAACCCCCCCCCCCACACACACACATTAACCCCTCCCCACACACACACACAATTAACCCCCCCCCACACACACACACACCCCATCCCCCTACACACACAACCCGCCCCCCCACATACACTAAGCCCCCCCCACACACACACTAACCCCCACCACACAAACCCGCCCACACACACACACAAACCCCCCAACACACACACTAACCCCCCCCACACACACACACACACTAACCCCCCCACACACACACTCACACACACTAACCCCCCCACACACACAAACACACACTAACCCCCCCACACACTAACCCCCCCACCCACTCGCACACACTAATCCCACACACACACACTAAGCCCCCACACACACACACGAACCTTACCCCCCCACACACTCACACACACACTAACATCCCCCACACACACACACTAACCCCCCCCCCACACACACAAACCCCCCCACACACACACACTCTAACCTCCCACACACTAACCCCCCCCCCCCCACACACACACACACTAACCCCCCCAACACACAAACACTAACTCCCCCCACACACTCACACTAAACCCCCCACCCACACACACTCACACACACTAACACCCCCCACACACACACTCACACACACGAACACCCCCCACACACACACACTAACCCCCCCACACACACACACACACACTCACAGACACACACTAACCCCCTCGCCCCCACACACACACTAACCTCTCCACCCACACACACTAACCCCCCCCAACACACACACACACACTCACCCCCCCAATACACATTAAACCCCCCCCCCACACACACTATCCCCCCCCCCCACACACACACACTAACCCCCCACACACACACTAACCCCTCCCACACATACACTAACCCCCCCCACACACACACACTAACCCCCCCAACACACACACACTAACCACCCCCACACACACACTAACCCCCCCACACATACACTAACCCCCCCCACACACACACTAACCCCCCCACACACACACACTAACCCCCCCAACACACACACACTAACCTCCTCCCCCATACACACACACTAACCCCCCCCCATCATACACACACACTAACCCCCCCCATACACACTAAACCCCCCCACACACACTAACCCCCCCCCACACGCACACACCCCCCCCACACACGCACACACTAACCCCCCAACACACACACACACTCACCCCCCCAATACACACTAAGCCCCCACACACGCACACACTAACCCCCCAACACACACACACACTAACCCCCCCCCACACACACTCACACACACTAACCCCCCCCACACACACAAACACACACTAACCCCCCCCACTCGCACACACTAATCCCCCCCACACACACTAAGCCCCCACACACACACGAACCCCACCCCCCCACACACACGAACACCCCCCACACACACACACTAACCCCCCCACACACACACACACTAACCCCCCCCACACACACACTAACACACACTAACCCCCCCAACACACACACTCACACACACTAACCCCCCACACACACAAACACTCACTAACACCTCCCACACACACACACTAACCCCCCCACACACACACACACACTCACAGACACACACTAACCCCCCGCCCCCACACACACACTAACCCCCCCCCCCCACACACACACACACACAAACACACC
>NW_027253376.1:0-16043 GCF_044704955.1 Pristiophorus japonicus
CTCCTCCCCCCCCCCGACTCCCCCCCAACACCCTCCTCCCCCCCCTCGGCTCCCCCCCTCCCCCCCCTCGGCTACCCCCCTCCCCAACACCCTCCTCCCCCCCCCCGCTCCCCCCCTCCCCAACACCCTCCTCCCCCCCCGACTCCCCCCCAACACCCTCCTCCCCCCCTCAGCTCCCCCCTCCCCCCCCTCGGCTACCCCCCTCCCCAACACCCCCCTCCCCACACCCCTCCTCCCCCAACACCCTCCTCCCCCCCCCTCGGCTCCCCAACACCCCCCTCCCCCCCCAGCTCCCCCCTCCCCCCCCCAACACCCGACTCCCCCTCCCGACTCCCCCCCAACACTCTCCTCCCCCCCCTCGGCTCCCCCCCTCCCCAACACCCCCTCCCCCCCCGCCAACAACCTCCTCCCCCCCGACTCCCCCCCAACACCCTCCTCCCCCCCCGACTCCCCCCCAACACCCTCCTCCCCCCTCAGCTCCCCCCTCCCCAACACCCCCCCCCCAGCTCCCCCCCTCCCCCCCTCGGCTCCCCCCCTCCCCAACACCCCCCCCCCCTCGGCTCTCCCCCTCCCCAACACCCCCTCCCCCCCGGCTCCCCCCTTCCCCACACCCCTCCTGCCCCCCCAACACCCTCCTCCCCCCCCTCCCCAACACCCTCCTCTCCCCCTCCCCAACACCCCCCCTCCCCACCCCCAACCCCTCCCCAACACCTCCCCCGGCTCCCCCCCTTCCCCAACACCCTCCCCCCCCGGCTCTCCCCCTCCCCACCCCCGACCCGGCTCCCCCCACCCCGACTCCACCACCCCCTCCCCCCTGGCTTCTCCCACCCATCCCCCCTGCTCCGCCCCCTCCCCCCGGCTCCTCACCCCCTCCCGGCTCCCTTCCGCCCCCACCCACAGCTCGCCCCTCCCCAGTTTGGGCCGCTTCCTTAAAGTGGACCGGGGATCTTGCCCTCCTCCACTGCGGCCCTGCGCACAGCATCAGCAGGAGGCCATTCAGCCCCTCAAGTCTGGTCAGGGGTGATGGGGAGGGGGTTTGGTTGGGGGGGGGGAGGGGGTGGGGATAGGGGGATGGGGAGAGGGAGAGGGGATGGGAGTGGGGGGAGGTGAAGGGGAGAAGGGAGAGGGGGATGGGAAGGGGAGTGGGAGAGGAGGATGGGAGGGGAGGGGAGGGAGAGGGGGAGGGGAGGCGGGTGAGGGGTTGGGAGGAGGGGGAGAGGGGGATGGGAGGGGAGGAGGGGTTGTGAGGAGAGGGGGAGGGGTTGGGAGGAGGAGGAGGAGGGGAAGGTTGGAAGGAGGCAGAGGGGGATTGGAGGGGAGGGGGAGGAGGGGTTGTGAGGAGGCGCAGAAGGGGAGAGGGGGAGGGGAGGGGTTGGGAGGAGGGGGAGGGGTTGTGAGGAGGGAGGGAAGGGGAGAGGGGGGGAAGGGGTTGTGAGGAAGGGGAGGGAGAAGAGGGGTTGTGAGGAGGGGGTGAATGGGAGGGGGGGGGGAGGGGATGGGAGGGGGGGAGGGGAGTTTGTTGGGAGGAGGGGAGGGGAGGTCTAGCCGTGCTCCAGGTGAGCTGCTGGGTCTAGATGTCTAGCCCCCAGGGTCTGGTGCGTACTGTTGAAGGATTGCTCTGTCCCCACCAACTGACTCGTGGGATAGGCTCCAGGTCTGTGCGGAGTTTAACCCTTTAGACGCTCCTTCCCAGCCCCTCCCCTGGATCAGTCTGGCGGTTCCACGCGCTGGAGACCCTTATGGTGCACGGGATGTGGCACACGGCACTCAGTAAAGTGGCAGCTCGTGTCATTTACAAAGGATTTGCGATGGGAGGAGGGTGCGGAGATTAACCCTTCCCGCTCTGAATCTCCAGTAATGTTGAGCTTTACTACCGCTCCTACCAGTCGGTGAAGCCGTTGAGATCTGGCTGGGTGGGGTCGGGTCCCGGACCCCCTTGGATGGGATCCACTTCCGTCAAAGGGCGGGGCGGGATGTGGGAACCACCTGGGAGAAAACATATCGAAATAAGGATCAAATCCATTGTAAGCTGCGTCAGGCTCAGAGAGTAAACGCCCGTCGCTGTTTGGTGTGTGGGGTCTTTAACGGGCAGCGCGGTCATTCAGGTTTTCGCGTAGTGAGCGGCTATTCCCATCACAAAGCCGGTGAGTGGCCTGCGTGGGAGATCTACACATTAGCACAATTGTTGCTCCCCACTAAATAATCACCTCTTGACCCAGCGACGATGAAGGAACGGCCGATATATTTCCCAGTCGGGATGGTGTGTGACTCGGAGGGGAATGTGGAGGTGGCGGTGTTCCCATGCACCTGCTGCCCTTGTCCTTCTAGGGGGTAGAGGTCGCGGGTTTGGGAGGTGCTGCCGAAGCCTTGGCGAGTTGTTGCAGCGCCGGTGGGGGAGGGAGTGGAGACCGTTTGCCTAAGGTGAAAGGCCAGTATCTAACCCGCTGCTACACCCAGTCCCCAGGGTAAGAAATCTTTCATTCTGTGGGGGTGGGAGAGGGGGAGAGGTGTCCGCTGGGCCTCAGTGGGCAGCACTCTCGCCCCTGAGTCAGAAGGGCGTGGCTTCAAGTCCCACTCTACAAACATAGGAACAGGAGGAGGCCATTTCGCCCTCGAGCCTGTCCTGCCATTCAATGAGGTGACGCTGAGCTGCGATCTAACACCATATACCCGCCTTTGGCTCACTTTGTTTAATACTTTTGGCTAACAAAAATTTATCAATCTCAGATTTAAAATGAGCATTAATTGCCGTTTATGGAACAGGATTCCAAACTTTCACCGCCCTGTGTGTGCAGAAGTGTTTCCTAATTTCACTCCAGAAAGGTCTGGCTCTAATGTTTAGTCTCTGCCCCCTGGTCCTAGACTCACCAACAAGGGGGAACAGTGTCTTTCTCTCTCTACCCCGTCAGTTCCCCGTAATATCCTGGAAACTTCGATCAGATCTCCCCTTTACCATCTAAATTCCACGGAATACAACCAGAGATTGTGAAATCTCTCCTCGTAACATAACCCTCGACGTCCGGGTATCATTCTGATAAACCCCTCCGAGGCCAATATACCCTCCCCAAGGTGTGGGGCCCAGAACTGCTCGCAGTGCTCCAGGTGTGGGCTAACCAGGGCTTTGTACAGCTGTAGCATAACTTCTACCCCCCTGTATTCTACTCCTCTGGATATAATGGCCAGCATTCCATCAACCTATTCCTATAGTCGGAGGGGCAGTACTGAGGGAGCGCCGCACTGTCGGAGGGGCAGTACTGAGGGAGTGCCGCACTGAGGGAGTGCCGCACTGTTGGAGGGGTAGTACTGAGGGAGTGCCGCACTGTCGGAGGGACAGTACTGAGGGAGTGCCGCACTGTCGGAGGGGCAGTACTGAGGGAGTGACGCACTGTTGGAGGGGCAGGACTGAGGGAGTGCCGCATTGTCGGAGGGGCAGTACTGAGGGAGCGCCGCACTGTCGGAGGGGCAGTACTGAGGGAGTGCCGCACTGTCGGAGGGGCAGTACTGAGGGAGTGCCGCACTGTCGGAGGGGCAGTACTGAGGGAGTGCCGCCCTGTCGGAGGGGCAATACTGAGGGAAACTAGATTCCAACCTTCCATGGGTAATATGGAGCCCCTGTGCCCCCAAAGTGCCTGTACTCCAGGAGAACTATTGCTGGTTGGTCACCAGTCACACACCATCCCGGGAAATATATCGGCCGATCTTTCATCGTCGCTGGGTCACGAACCGGGAACTCCCTCCCCAACAGCACTGTGGGAGCACCTTCACCACACGGACTGCAGCAGCCCATCCAGCCCATGCTGTTTATCCCCCACACGGGCAGATCCTAATCCCAGGGACCCGCCCTGTCCCCACACCCCTTTACCCCCATTCCTTCACCACCTGTCCAACCTGTTCCTAAACATTGTCTCGGTCGCTGCTTCAATCACTCACCCCGGGGGTGAAGTCCACAGCCTCACAACCCTCTCTCTGCCCGAAATCTCTTCCCACACGGGATGGGCAATAAATGCCAGGCTTTCCAGTGACGCCTACATCCCAGGACAAATAATATCGAACACGAGAAGCCTGCACTGAAATCCCAAAACAAATCATTTGTGATTTCAACTCACCAAGTACAATGTGTAGCAATACAGGAACAGGAGGAGGCCATTCAGCCCCTCGAGCCTGTTACACAGAACAGGAGGAGGCCATTCAGCCCCTCGAGCCTGTTACACAGGAACAGGAGGAGGCCATTCAGCCCCTCGAGCCTGTTACACAGGAACAGGAGGAGGCCCATTCAGCCCCTCGAGCCTGTTACACAGGAGCAGGAGGAGGCCATTCAACCCCTCGAGCCTGTTACACAGAACAGGAGGAGGCCATTCAGCCCCTCGAGCCTGTTACACAGGAACAGGAGGAGGCCATTCAGCCCCTCGAGCCTGTTACACAGAACAGGAGGAGGCCATTCAGCCCCTCGAGCCTGTTACACAGAACAGGAGGAGGCCATTCAGCCCCTCGAGCCTGTTACACAGGAACAGGAGGAGGCCCATTCAGTCAGACCATAGCTGATCTGTACCTCAACTCCATGTTGCTGGCTCTGTTTCCCATCCCGGCCTAACAACATTCTCTGGATCTCAGGCTGAAAAGCTGGCATTGGGCCACTGTATGAGCAACTGATCTTTGTCCTGTGGGAGGAGCTAGCAATTATAAAGTTTAACTGAAACTTACTGTGCAATGGGCGTGTGACATCAGCGGCTTCAAACTCATCGTCTGCAATATAACATTCAACAGAGCATCTTATATTTATTGTGAAACACGACGTTCCAAAGTGCTTCACAGCAACTGCTGCCCCTCACCCGCAACCCCCTCCCCCTCCCCAAAATCCCTCCCCCGCAACCACCTCACCCGCAACCCGCCCGCAACCCCTCCCCCGAAATCGCCTCCCCGCAACCTCCCCGCCCCGCAAACGCCTCCCCGCAACCCCCCCCACAACCCCCTCCCCCGAAATCCCCTCCCCCGAAATCCCCCCCGCAACCCCCCCACAACCCCCTCCCCCGAAATCCCCTCCCCTGCAACCCCCTCCCCGAAATCCCCCCCACAACCCCCTGCAACCCCCTCCCCGCAACCCCCGAAATCCCCTCCCCCGCAACCCCCTCCCCCGCAACCCCCGCAACCCCCTCCCCGTCCCTAGGAATCCCCTCCCCCGGCATTTACTCCATAGTCCCTCTGTTCCTCCACATCTCTCAGTATCCTCCCATTTAATGTGTATTCCCTTGCCTTGTTGCCCCTCCCCAGATGACTTCCCTCACATGTTTCCGGATTGAATTCCATTTGCCACTGTTCTGCCCACCTGACCAGTCCATTGATATCTTCCTGCAGTCCGCAGCTTTCCTCCTCACTGTCAGCCGCACGGCCAATTTTTGGATCGTCTGCAAATTTCTCTATCACGTCCCCGACATTTAAGTCCAAATCATAGATTATACACCACGAAAAGCAAGGGCCCCAGCACTGAGCCCTGCGGAACCCTATGGAAACAGCCTTCCAGTCACAGGAATACCCATCAACCATCAGCCTTTGCTTCCTGCCTCTTAGCCAATTTTGGATCCAAAATGCCACTTTGTCTTTCAGGATCACGGCCCCTCCCCAGCGAGAGCGGGTCTGGTCAGCGGGAGAGAGGGTCAGGGCCACAGCAGCTCAGGAAGGTTCGAGCCAGGTTGCTGGGTCAAAGTTCACAGCCGGCCTTAGCTGACGAACTTGTGGGCAATCAAGCATTCAATCACTGACGTGAATTATCACAAACAACTCTTAAACGCCACGACTCCTGATAAATAAATAATATGTGCGGCGAACAGAATATTCATTTAAAGGAAAAGTCCCTTCCTCCGAATTGTCACTCAATGTTCAATGTAAGAATCTCTCTAACCAACCAGCCAACAGGGCCCAGGGTCTGAGCTCGGTGCCTACGGTAAAAGTCTTTAGATTTTTAGAGTTCCCAGTGTCAGTGTGTGTTTGTCAGTGTCATAGAAACATAGAAAATAGGTGCAGGAGTAGGCCATTCGGCCCTTCGAGCCTGCACCGCCATTCAATGAGTTCATGGCTGAACATACAACTTCAGTACCCCATTCCTGCTTTCTCGCCGTACCCCTTGATCCCCCTAGTAGTAAGGACTACATCTAACTCCTTTTTGAATATATTTAGTGAATTGGCCTCAACAACTTTCTGTGGTAGAGAATTCCGCAGGTTCACCACTCTCTGGGTGAAGAAGTTTCTCCTCATCTCGGTCCTAAATGGCTTACCCCTTATCCTTAGACTGTGACCCCTGGTTCTGGACTTCCCCAACATTGGGAACATTTTTCCAGCATCTAACCTGTCTAAACTTGGCAGAATTTTAAACGTTTCTATGAGATCCCCTCTCATTCTTCTGAACTCCAGTGAATACAAGCCCAGTTGATCTAGTCTTTCTTGATATGTCAGTTCCGCCATCCCGGGAATCAGTCTGGTGAACCTTCGCTGCACTCCCTCAATGGCAAGAATGTCCTTCCTCAAGTTAGGAGACCAAAACTGTACACAATACTCCAGGTGTGGCCTCACCAAGGCCCTGCACAACTGTAATGACACCTCCCTGTCCCTGTACTCAAATCCCCTCGCTATGAAGGCCAACATGCCATTTGCTTTCTTAACCACCTGCTGTACCTGCATGCCAACCTTCAATGACTGATGTACCATGACACCCAGGTCTCGTTGAACCTCCCCTTTTCCTAATCTGTCACCATTCAGGTAATAGTCTGCCTCTCTGTTTTTACCACCAAAGTGGATAACCTCACATTTATCCAAATTATACTTCATCTGCCATGCATTTGCCCACTAACCTAACCTATCCAAGTCACTCTGCAGCCTCATAGCATCCTCCTCGCAGCTCACACTGCCACCCAACTTCGTGTCAGCTGTGGCTCAGTGGGCAGCACTCTCGCCTCTGAGTCAGAATGTCGTGGGTTCGGGTCCCACTCCAGGAACGAGCCCATAATCTAAGCTGACATTCCCAGTGTAGTACTGAGGGAGTACTGCACTGTCGGAGGGGCAGTACTGAGGGAGCGCTGCACTGTCGGAGGGGCAGTACTGAGGGAGTGCTGCACTGTCGGAGGGGCAGTACTGAGGGAGTGCCACACTGTCGGAAGGGAATTACTGAGGGAGCACCGCACTGTCGGAGGGGCAGTACTGAGGGAGTGCTGCACTGTCGGAGGGGCAGTACTGAGGGAGCACCGCACTGTCGGAAGGGCAGTACTGAGGGAGCACCGCACTGTCGGAGGGGCAGTACTGAAGGAGCGCCACACTGTCGGAGGGGCAGTACTGAAGGAGCGCCGCACTGTCAGAGGTGCCGACTTTAAGATGAACCATTAAACCAAGGCCACGTCTGCTCTCTCGCGTGGATGTAAAAGATCCCAAAGCACTGTTTCAAAGTTCTCCCCGGTGTCCTGGAGCCAATATTTATCCCTCAACCAACATCACTAAAACAGACTATATGGTCATTATCACATTGCTGTGTGTGGGAGCTTGCTGTGCATAAATTGGATGCCGCGCTTCCCACATTACAACAGTGACTGTAGACGCTGCAAACGCTTAGGGATGTTGTGAAAGGTGCTAGAAAGATGCAAGTCTTTCACCCCGCTCCCCCCTCCCCCACTCCCCCAATCCCCATTCCCCCTTCACCCCCTCCCCCACTCCTCTCATCCCCCCCTCCCCCATTCCCCCCTCCCCCACTCCTCCCCTCCCCCAGTCCTCTCCCTCCCCCATTCCCTCCTCCCCACCCTCTCCTACTCCTCCCCGTGAATACATGGCTTGAGGAGTGGTGCACAAGGGAGGGATTCAAATTCCTGGGGCATTGGAACCGGTTCTGGGGGAGGTGGGACCAGTACAAACCGGACGGTCTGCACCTGGGAGTGTTTGCTAGTGCTGTTGGGGAGGAGTTAAACTAATATGGCAGGGGGATGGGAACCTATGCAGGGAGGGAAATAAAAGGGAGACAGATTGCAAAAGATAGAAAGGAGAATAGTAAAAGTGGAGGGCAGAGAAACCCAAAGCAAAAAACAAAAAAGGCCACATTACAGCAAAATTCGAAAGGGGCAAGGTGTGTTAAAATGACAAGCCTGAAGGTTCTGTGCCTCAATGCGAGGAGTATTCAGAATAAGGTAGACGAATTAACTGCACAGATAGTGGTTATGGATATGATGTAACTGGCATCACGGAGACATGGCTCCAGGGTGACCAAAGCTGGGAACTCAACATCCAGGGGTATTCAACATTTAGGAAGGATAGACAGAAAGGAAAAGGAGGTGGGGTGGCGTTGCTGGTTAAAGAGGAAATTAATGCAATAGTAAGAAAGGACATTAGCCTGGATGATGTGGAATCAGTATGGGTGGAGCTATGGAATACCAAAGGGCAGGAAACGCTAGTGGGAGTTGTGTACAGACCACCAAACAGTAGTAGTGAGGTTGGGAATAGGATCAAACAAGAAATAAGGGATGTGTGCAATAAAGGTACAGCAGTTATCATGGGCGACTTTAATTTACATATAGATTGGGCTAACCAAACTGGTAGCAATGCGGTGGAGGAGGATTTCCTGGAGTGTATTAGGGATGGTTTTCTTGACCAATATGTCGAGGAACCAACTAGAGAGCTGGCCATCCTAGACTGGGTGATGTGTAATGAGAAGGGACTAATTCGCAATCTTGTTGTGCGAGGCCCCTTGGGGAAGAGTGACCATAATATGGTAGAATTCTTTATTAAGGTGGAGAGTGACACAGTTAATTCAGAAACTAGGGTCCTGAACTTAAGGAAAGGTAACTTCGATGGCATGAGGCGTGAATTGGCTAGAATAGACTGGCAAAGGATACTTAAAGGGTTGACTGTGGATAGGCAATGGCAAACATTTATAGATCACAATTGTACATCCCTGTCCGGAGTAAAAATAAAACGGGTAAGGTGGCTCAACCATGGCTAACAAGGGAAATTAAGGATAGTGTTAGATCCAAGGAAGAGGCATATAAATTGGCCAGAAAAAGCAGCAAACCTGAGGACTGGGAGAAATTTAGAATTCAGCAGAGGAGGACTAAGAGTTTAATTAAGAGGGGGAAAATAGAATACGAGAGGAAGCTTGCTGGGAACATAAAAACTGGCTGCAAAAGCTTCTATAGATATGTGAAGAGAAAAAGATTAGTGAAGACAAACGTAGGTCCCTTGCAGTCAGAATCAGGTGAATTTATAATGGGGAACAAAGAAATGGCAGACCAATTAAACAAATACTTTGGTTCAGTCTTCACAAAGGAAGACACAAAAAACCTTGCGAATGTACTAGGGGACCGAGGGTCTAGTGAGAAGGAGGAACTGAAGGATATCCTTATTAGGCGGGAAATTGTGTTGGGGAAATTAATAGGATTGAAGGCCGATAAATCCCAGGGGCCTGATTGTCTGCATCCCAGAGTACTTAAGGAAGTGGCCCTTGAAATAGTGGATGCATTGGTGATCATTTTCCAACAATCTATCGACTCTGGATCAGTTCCTATGGATTGGAGTGTAGCTAATGTAACACCACTTTTTAAAAAAGGAGGGAGGGAGAAAACAGGTAATTATAGACCGGTTAGCCTGACATCGGTGGTGGGGAAAATGTTGGAATTAATTATTAAGGATGAAATAGCAGCGCATTTGGAAAGCAGTGACAGGATCGGTCCAAGTCAGCATGGATTTATGAAAGGGAAATCATGCTTGACAAATCTTCTGGAATTTTTTGAGGATGTAACTGGTAGAGTGGATAAGGGAGAACCAGTGGATGTGGTGTATTTGGACTTTCAAAAGGCCTTTGACAAGGTCCCACATAAGAGATTCGTGTGCAAAATCAAAGCACATTGTATTGGGGGTAATGTTCTGACGTGGCTAGAGAACTGATTGGCAGACAGGAAGCAGAGAGTCGGGATAAACGGGTCCTTTTCGGAATGGGGGGCAGTAACTAGTGGAGTGCCGCAGGGCTCAGTGCTGGAACCTCAGCTATTTACAATATACATTAATGATTTGGATGAAGGAATTGAGTGTAATATCTCCATGTTTGCAGATGACACTAAACTGGGTGATGGTGTGAGCTGTGAGGAGGACGCTGAGAGGCTGCAGGGTGACTTAGACAGGTTAGGTGAGTGGGCAAATGCATGGCAGATGCAGTATAATGTGGATAAATGTGAGGTTATCCAATTGAGGCAATAACACGAAGGCAGAATATTATCTAAATGGCGGCAGATTAGGAAAAGGGGAGGTGCAACGAGACCTGGGTGTCATGGTTCATCAGTCATTGAAAGTTGGCATGCAGGCGGTGAAGAAGGCAAATGGCATGTTGGCCTTCATCGCTAGGGGATTTGAGTATAGGAGCAGGGAGGTCTTATTGCAGTTGTACAGGGCCTTAGTGAGGTCTCACCTGGAATATTGTGTTCAGTTTTCGT
Source organism: Pristiophorus japonicus (assembly GCF_044704955.1). Lineage (NCBI taxonomy): Eukaryota > Metazoa > Chordata > Chondrichthyes > Pristiophoridae > Pristiophorus > Pristiophorus japonicus. The sequence goes on from NW_027253376.1 coordinate 10,455, forward strand.
CTCCTAATCTGAGGAAGGATGTTCTTGCTATTGAGGGAGTGCAGCGAAGGTTCACCAGACTGATTCCTGGGATGGCTGGACTGACATATGAGGAGAGACTGGATCAACTGGGCCTTTATACACTGGAGTTCAGAAGAATGAGAGGGGATCTCATAGAAACATTCTGACGGGATTGGACAGGTTAGATGCGAGAAGAATGTTCCCGATGTTGGGAAAGTCCAGAACCTGGGGACACAGTCTTAGGATAAGAGGTAGGCCATTTAGGACTGAGATGAGGAGAAACTTCTTCACTCAGAGAGTTGTAAACCTGTGGAATTCCCTACCGCAGAGAGTTGTTGATGCCAGTTCATTGGATATATTCAAGAGGGAGTTAGATATGGCCCTTATGGCTAAAGGGATCAAGGGGTATGGAGACAAAGCAGGAAAGGGGTACTGAGGGAATGATCAGCCATGATCTTATTGAGTGGTGGTGCAGGCTCGAAGGGCCGAACGGCCTGTTCCTGCACCTATTTTCTATGTTTCTATGTTTCCCCCTCCCCATTCCCCGCTCTCCCATTTCCCCGCTCCCCCATTCCCCCTTCCCCCTCCCCCATTCCCCCCTCCCCCAATCCCCGCCCTCCTCCATTCCTCCCCTCCCACATTCCCCCCTCCTCCATTCCTCCCCTCCCCCATTCCTCCCTCCTCATTCCTCCCCTCCCCCATTCCCCCCCTCCTCGCCCTCCCCCACTCCTCCCCTGGCTTTCACAGGTCCATGGGGCAATGGTGAGTAGTTACCTGTGGGTCTGCTATGAATGTGTCTGAACATCCTGCGGTACCAGTCCCTTGGTTTGTTCACACTCTGTACAAAACACAGAGAGAGTCAGAGAGCGAGAGATTGGAAAAAGAGCCCAGTCCCTCAAGCAGCCAACCAATCACGCGCTCATTCAGGGCCTGTCACGGTGTCGGCCATTGGCTAAGACCCGGGCTCCCTCCCCAGCTCCCTCTGGAAAGGAACAGCCCTCATTCACAACACCTGCTCTGGGCCCGAACACATTCTCCTTTCACTCGGCGTCACTGCTCAAAGCTCACCAAGGAACGCCGCTCCAAATCCATTGCAGATACAAGTAGTTTTAGGATTGTTTCCACAAAAACCTTCCCAGACAATATGGGAGAGCCTCATGTGGACAGCAGCGGTCCGCTCCCATCGGAGTCTCCCTGTGGTCCTCAACGGGGACCTTTACTGGCAGTGGAAAAAATCCCAAGTCCGGGAATGGGATCAGGCAGTAATCCCGAGTCCGGGAATGGGACGAGTCTGGGAGAGTGGTGTTCAGTGCTCTGTGGATAGATTGTGTCTAAATGTCCCAGAATAGCGTTCCGTCGACGGATCGTAGGATTAAAGTTACCCTTTGATCGGCCTCACAGAGCACAGAGCCACAGTGAGTCTGTCACCATCTGTCTCCTTCTCTTCACTTACCGGCCTCGAGGCAATGGGCATTCCAGCCTCATCGATTGGACCAGCACCGTCGTACTTCACCCACACCCTTTCCCGGGTCATCCGGATTTCATCCACAGCTGTTCCAGGATCCACCGCCATAGAGCTTGGGTAGTAACCATTGAGTACAGTACCTTACAGGGACAAGACAACCTGTTCATAAACAGAGTAAAGCTCCCTCTACACTGTCCCATCAAACACTCCCAGGGCAGGTACAGGGGGTTAGATACAGAGTAAAGCTCCTTCTATACAATAATAACAACTTGTATTTGTAGAGCGACTTTAACATAGTTATACGTCCCAAGGTGTTTCACAGGAGTATTATGAGATTTGACACCAAGCCGCATAAGGAGAAATCAGCTCAGGTGACCAAAAGCTTGGTCAAAGAGGCAGGTTTTAAGGAGTGCCTTAGAAACATAGAAAATAGGTGCAGGAGTAGGCCCTTCGGCCCTTCGAGCCTGCACCACCATTCGATAAGATCATGGCTGATCATTCCCTCAGTACCCCACTCCTGCTTTCTCTCCATACCACCTTGATCCCTTTAGCCGTAAGGGCCACATCTAACTCCCTTTTGAATATATCTAACGAATTGGCCTCAACAACTTTCTGTGGTAGAGAATTCCACAGGTTCACAATTCTCTGAGTGAAGAAGTTTCTCCTCATCTCGATCCTAAATGGCATACCCCTTATCCTTAGACTGTGACCCCGGTTCTGGACTTCCCCAACATCAGGAACATTCTTCCTGCATCTAACCTGTCCAATCCCATCAGAATTTTACATGTTTCTACGAGATCCCCTCTCATTCTTCTAAATTCCAGTGAATATAAGCCTAGTCGATCCAGTCTTTCTTCATATGTCAGTCCTGCCATCCCGGGAATCAGTCTGGTGAACCTTCGCTGCACTCCCTCAATAGCAAGAATGCCCTTCCTCAGATTAGAAGACCAAAACTGTACACAATATTCCAGGTGAGGCCTCACCAAGTCCCTGTACAACTGTAGCAACACCTCCCTGCTCCTATACTCAAATCCTCTCACTATGAAGGCCAACATGCCATTTGCCTTCTTCACCGCCTGCTGTACCTATATGCCAACTTTCAATGACTGATGTACCATGACACCCAGGTCTCGTTGCACCTCCCCTTTTACTAATCTGTCACCATTCAGATAATAATCTGCCTTCCTGTTTTTACCACCAAAGTAGATAACCTCACATTTATCCACATTATATCGCATCTGCCATGTATTTGCCCACTCACCTAACCTGTCCAAGTCACCCTGCAGCCTCTTACCATCCTCCTCACAGCTCATACTGCCACCCAGCTTAGTGTCATCTGCAAACTTGGAGATATTACACTCAATTCCTTTGTCTAAATCATTAATGTATATTGTAAATAGCTGGGGTCCCAGCACTGAACCTTGCGGTACCCCACTAGTCATTGCCTGCCATTCTGAAAAGGACCTGTTTATTCCTACTATTTGCTTCTTGTCTGCCAACCAGTTCTCTATCCACATCAGTACATTACCCCTAATACCATGTGCTTTAATTTTGCACACTAATCTCTTGTGTGGGACCTTGTCAAAAGCCTTTTGAAAGTCAAAATACACCACATCCACTGGCTCCCCCTTGTCCACTCTACTAGTTACATTCTCAAAAAATTCTAAAAGATTTGTCAAACATGATTTCCCTTTCATAAATCCATGCTGACTTGGACCGATCCTGTCACTGCTTTCCAAATGCGCTATTACATCTTTAATAATTAATTCCAACATTTTCCCCACCACCGATGTCAGGCTAACCGGTCTATAATTCTCTGTTTTCTCTCTCCCTCCTTTTTTAAAAAGTGTATTACATTAGCTACCCTCCAGTCCATAGGAACTAATCCAGAGTCAATAGAATGTTGGAAAATGACCACCAATGCATCCACTATTTCTAGGACCACTTCCTTAAGTACTCTGGGATGCAGACTATCAGGCCCTGGGGATTTATCAGCCTTCAATCCCATCAATTTCCCTAACACAATTTCCCGCCCAATAAGGATATCCTTCAGTTCCTCCTCACTAGAACCTCGGTCCCCTAGTATTTCTGAAAGGTTATTTGTGTCTTCCTTCGTGAAGACAGAACAAAAGTATTTGCTCAATTGGTCTGCCATTTCTTTGTTCTCCATTATAAATTCACCTGAGTCCGACTGCAAGGGACCTACATTTGTCTTCACTAATCTTTTTCTCTTCACATATCTATAGAAGCTTTTTCAGTCAGTTTTTATGTTCCCTGCAAGCTTCCTCTCATGAACGAAGAAAGAGAGGTAGAGAGGCGGAGAGGTTTAGGTAGAGAATTTGAGAGTTTGGGGCCCAGACAACAGAAGGCACGGCCACCAATGGTGGAGCGATAACAATCAGGAATGCTCAAGAGGGCAGAATTAGAAGAGCACAGACATCTTGAGGGATTGTGGGACTGGAGGAGATTATAGATATATAGGGAGGGGCGAGGGCCATGGAGGAATTTGTAAACAAGGATGAGAATTTTGAAATCAAGGCATTGCTTAACTGCGAGCCAATGTAGGTCAGCGAGCACAGGGGTGATGGGTGAGTGGGACTGGTGCGAGTTCGAACATGGGCTGCTGAGTTTTGGATGACCTCGAGTTTACGTAGGGTAGAATGTGGGAGGCCAGCCAGGCGTGTGTTGGAATAGTCAAGTCCGGAGGCAACAAAAGCAGCAGATGAGCTGAGGCAGGAGCGGAGACGGGCGATGTTACCGAGGTGGAAATAGACGGTTTTAGTTATGCTATGGATATGTGGTCGAAAGCTCATTTCAGGATCAAATATGACACCAAGGTTGCAAACAGTCTGGTTCAGCCTCAGACAGGAGTTGGGGAGAGGGATGGAGTTAGTGGCTAGAGAACAGAGTTTGTGGCGGGGACCGAAAACAAGGGCTTCGGTCTTCCCAATATTTAATTGGAGAAAATTTCTGCTCATCCAGAACTGGATGTCGGACAAGCAGCCTGACAATTTAGAGACTGGAGGGGTCGAGAGAAGTGGTGGTGAGGTAGAGCTGGGTATCATCAGCGTACATGTGGAAACTGACGCTGTGTTTCTGGATGATGTCGCCAAGGGGCAGCATGTAGATGAGAAATAGGAGGGACCGCAAGAACAGATACTTGGGGGACACCAGAGGTAACGATGCGGGAGTGGGAAGAGAAGCCGTTGCAGGAGATTCTCTGGCTACGATCAAATAGATAAGAATGGAAGCACTCAGCTGGACGATGGTGGAGAGGCGTTGCAGAAGGATAGAGTTGTCAACTGTGTCAAAGGCTGCGGACAGGTCGACGAGGACAAGGAGGGATAGTTTGCCTCTGTCACAGTCACAAAACATAAACAGTGCGAAGGGTTCGGTGCAGTGTCCGATCGCACAGTGTTGGGCACTGACACTAATATTTCCCACCAATTCCTCCCTTTGATCTGAGCTTGATGTATTAATTCTCACTTACCCCTGGTGTGTTGGGCAGCTGCTGTATCTGTGTATCCAGGGTGGGTGGCAGAGCTCACCCAGTGTTCTCCAATCCCATTCATCACTGGAACCTGAGGGAAGAGAGAGGAGAGGGAGAGAGAGAGAGAGGGAACAGAGAGGGGAGAGAGAGAGAGAGAGAGAGAGAGAGGTGGGGAGAGAGAGAGAGAGGTGGGGAGAGAGGAGAGAGAGGGAGAGAGAGGGAAGAGAGAGAGAGGGGAGAGGGAAGAGAGAGAGAGGGGAGAGAGAGAGAGAGAGAGGTGGGGAGAGAGGGGAGAGAGAGAGGGAAGAGAGAGGGAAGAGAGGGGGGAGAGAGAGGGAAGAGAGAGAGAGAGAGGAGAGAGAGAGAGAGAGAGAGAGAGGGGGGGGAGAGAGAGGGGGGGAGAGAGAGGGGAGAGAGAGGGGAGAGAGAGAGAGAGAGAGAGAGAGAGAGAGAGAGAGAGGGGAGAGAGAGGGAAGAGAGAGAGAGGGAAGAGAGAGAGAGAGAGAGGTGGGAGAGAGGTGGGGAGAGAGGGGAGAGAGAGAGGGAAGAGAGAGAGAGAGAGAGAGAGAGAGAGAGAGAGAGAGGGGGGGAGAGAGAGGGGAGAGAGAGAGGGGACAGAGAGGGGAGAGAGAGG